>NC_135500.1:129226379-129276379 GCF_052857255.1 Amblyomma americanum
AAAGCGCTCGCTCGGAGTACAAAGGTGGGTCTCTGTTTACACCTCCGCGAAATAAAAATGAGGGGCGTCGCGGAAGTTTGTTCCAGGATGACCTGATTGCCCGTGGAAAAAAAAAAAAACGAGACGTGTGATGGAAATATGTAATGAATAGACGGGTAAGGAAAACCGGGGAGGAGGAGGGGGGGGGGGGTCACCTGGATCGGTAGTGCACCGCGTTCCAATCTTTACAAAGAGACCACCCCCACCGAAAATGGAGCTTTTATAGGATAGAATAGTTCAAAAAATTAAATACAGGTGTCGCCGTCACCGGCTGATTTCGCAAGTGATTTCCGTGCTTCGCCCCTTTTCATCGCGAATTCCAGAGGCTACGCTATACGCCCTTATACTTACTTTAAAAGGCGGCAACTCGTTCTTATCGGTGATGACGTCACGAGTTATATTGTCGCTGCCGGGAAAATTTTTTAAATTCAATTTTTTCGCCTATAAATGCGTTATATACTACTGGACAAGCGTCAACGTAGCCAGGAAGAGCCAATGAATCAATTTTTTTTAGAAAAAATAAATTGATGCAGCTGCCTTCAGTGTCCCTGTTACAAATTGTTTTGGCATATTAGGTGACGAATGTTTGTAAACACGGCAAACAAATGTGAAAAGAAGAGCATCGTTTTTCGGAGGGTAATTGTAAGGTATAATATGCATGGCATGCGAAAAGCACAGACAAGACAAAATGAACTTAGAAAGTAGCTCTTCAAAGCAAGAGGCCTAAAGTTCGACACCCAATCGATGTAGGAGCTCTCTGTTTTTGCACAACTGAAGCCGAAGTATGTTGTTCACCTTCCACACCCTGGCCAAGAGCTTGTGTAATTGGTTCATCGTCCAACATCATCTTGCATATCACTGCTGTAAGGATATCTGCATATAAATGCATAGTTTGGGACGCCGGATGAATGGATATGATGGAGGTGTTGACAGGACGCGCAGACATGAAAATAACACTCGTCACCGGTGGTAACCAGTGATTGAGGCACAATGATTACGTTCATAAAAACTGCCACGTTGGTACAGAACGCTTAAAATTTGCGTCTCTCCGTTCTGAGTCCTTTGCAAGACATGTTATTGTTCGTGCGCATTAAACAACATCATATTATTATGCAATCAGCGCGCAGTGAACTTGGAACCTCATTCTCACTTGGAAATTCTCACTTAATTGGAACCTGTCTGATCTCGTGACGATGTCGCCTGAAATTGGCGACGCAAGTTGCCGCTTCTGTATTTTATGTCTTTCTTTTTTCGACAGCGAAGCTAAATTCGTGTACGACGAGTTCGCGCAAAGAGCAACGCCTCTTATAAGTTTTGATCCCGCGCAGTCGCTCCAGCTATTTCGCCGTCTATGCTGTGGCGATTGACCGTGACCTCCTTCATCCCACTGGGCACACTAAGGCAGTTTATTCGGAGCTCCCGACTCGCGTCCAGCCTCGAAAAAACTACAAAATTCTTTAATGCGGGGAGCCAAGGGTCGTATTCATCCTTGATGTTCCACTGGCCGCCGTTTCGACATGCCCCTGGCGGCAACTATATCACACTCGGTGAGCTTCGGCGGTGCTTCGGAAAACGGCTTCGCAACGTCTGTTCCGCGCTCCGGGATAAATCAGCCGCTGGGTTCGCGCCGTTTTGTGCAATATTCGGAGCTTTTAAGAAAAACAAATGAAGTAATAGTTAAGAGCTCAAACATGCAGGCGTGATTAGAAAGAGCTGCAGGGACGACTGGAAGCAGGTTTTTTTACTCGACATCTTGATTGTGTCGACACTAAGAGATGTGCTTGAGAGTCAAGTATTAACGGACAGGGAGCGTCTCTGTGCAGTCAGCTGTCGCTTGGAAAAAGCGAAGGAACGATAAGAATATGAAGACGCATAACGGGGACTGTCTCGGACGGCTTTTCTTCCAAAGTAAAGATGGGGCGCCGGTCAGGAGAACCTTAATGTTGAGAAATCACCGGGCATGGTATTTTTGCTTTCAACTTACTTTTCTAGCCGATAAGGCCGGTCGGTGCAGCTTTTCATCCAGTATACTTTACGTTGCATACGTTGCCTAACAGGTCCTGTCCCTCGCGTATAGGCGCATACTCCCAAAGCCTGCCCTCCAACCGAGTTTATAGTCACTAGACAGCGTGTTCAGTTAACCAATGATCCTTTCGTCAAGGGTTCAGTTTTATCCTCAGTTGAGAACGCGGTTAGCCAGGGTGCTTTGTAAGGAACTATAACGAGACGGCCAGTTGCTCCAGGAAGCATGAAAATAGAGCAGCGCGTAACAAAACAGGACACAAGGGAGAGACACGTAACGACACGAGCGCTCGTGTCGTTACGTGTCTCTCCCTTGTGTCCTGTTTTGTACGCGCTGCTCTATTTTCATGGATCACCAACTCGCCCAACAAGCAACACTCCAGGAAGCACACAAGCGGTAGACATATTCCGAAAGCGTTCGCTGGAAGAACCTCCCGCTTGCTGCCATGAAACCCTATAGTGGTCGGGCCCATGTGAATTGTAGCGCGAGCACTCTCGTATTATGCGTTTTCCATTTTAGTGCGCTATAGCACTAAAACCGACGATGCAAAATTTCGCATATGTTTGCTGTCCGAAGCCTCTGACAGGTGGCCCACCTGCCGCGGTGGTCAGGTGGCAACCTGCCCACCGGGTTGTGGGTAACCTGTCAGCAGGCTTTGTGGCCAACTATGCAAAAACACTTTATGGCGAAACACTCTATGGCCGCCGCTGGGTTTCTAACCCGCTGGCCACTGCTTCTCTGGCCACTGCATTAAACCACTACGTCATCGTCGCAAACAAACATCCAGCGTGTTTACCTGCCAGTGTTTCGCTGTTGTGGTCGTTGTCCTCGATATACATGTATGAGGACGATGATGAGGATGACCTCAGGCTTAATGGCACATACCCACGGCGGGGGATTGGCCAGGGTGCATTGCGGATACGAACACACTCGTGGACAAGGAGTGCAGTATTTTGGATAATTTTGTGTCTCAGACTGGAATTTGCACAAAAAATGGCAACACACACACACACACACACACACACACACACACACACACACACACACACACACACACACACACACACACACACACACACACACACACACACACACACACACACACACACACACACACACACACACACACACACACACACGCACGCACGCACGCACGCACGCACGCACACACACACACACACACACACACGCACACACGCACGCACACACACGCACACACGCACACGCACACACGCACACGCGCGCGCGCGCGCGCTGTGCTTTGGGTGTCGGCGTCTTCACCAACTTATATCTGTGCGTGATGGATCCAGAACACGCCGTTAGCGCACTGCCCACTTAAAACGAGCCTCGAACCGAAACCGAAGTGGAAACCGAAGTACGAGCGCGCCAAATTTGCATTTGGCTTAACCACGCAAAATCGCCAATCACTTTTTTTTCGATTTAGTGCGTTTCTATTTTCTTTTTCTGGTATGAAATTAGAAACGGTAAGTCAATAAAGTTCCACGCTGCCTGGCCAATTGTGTGTATACGCATAAAAACAGCGCCAAATTGCTATCCAACGTGTTTTGTAAAATATGCATAAATAAATAAAACTCAACTTTCCCCCTATCCTTCTCGAAAAGTGAGAGCAAAACCCATACAACCCCCCCCCCCCTCCCCCCAATATAAAGAAACCTAGAACTCTAAAACGCGTCACCCTGCCTGAATCAATACATTGCCTGATACGATGAGCCCCTGCATACTGTGCACAGCGTCGCCGGTGTACTACATACTGTATATGCTGTGTATACCAACGCATCCCGAGATACAGACTCCGTCCCGGGCGATTCGTACCGCCCACGGTGGCATAGCACGTCCCCGACGCTGCGCGGGTTGTCCGGCACGTGTGCCCGCCGTTCGGTCATCGCCGTTTAGGTATAACGGGGCACGCTGGGGCAATAAAAAGGGCAGCCACGTGTGCCTTCTTCCTCCTCGACCCCCTACCCTCCCCTTCAACACGCAGTATAATGTAGCCTCCACTAGTTGACGCGCTCGAGGTCCTCGATAAACAGGCCCGGGGCATATTTTTCCGCGCCCAGAAAGCATCCAGAGGCCGTGCGCGCGTGGCGTCTCCCCGCCGATTGGGCTGCGCGCGCTCGCTTCCGCACTGGGGTCGCAGCAACGCGACAGTGCAGCGCCAGCACGGGGAGAAAGGGTTGGAGCGCTGTGGCACCCTGGACGGGAAGTACTACGCATATCTCTTTATGACGACCGCGTTCACAGCAACACGTCACGACGTTTTGCGGTGTCACAAGCCGGTCGTGGTGAGCTGCGTTTAAGTTTTCTCGTCATCTTAACCACTATCGGCGTGGTCTTATTTAACCGAACTACCTCTGCTGCTGGACGAAGGTGTTTCCCACTGATCTCCAGTTAACCTGTGCCAAGGGCCGAGGCCTTCTTCTAGAAAATGTCTTAGTCTCGTCTACTCACCTGCCTTTCTGCCGTGGCTGGCTACTTTACCTTTCACTTCGAATTCACTCTGTTACCCTAAGAGGCCATCCGTTGTCGGTCGTGCGCATTACATGTCCATGTTCTTCACAGCTGAAATATTCTTCTCAAGTACAGTCGGATACAACTCAAGAACGAAGCGGCTTTTCCCCCTTGAAGGTGCTCCTCCAGCCAATGGCGTCGACCGATTTTCCCCCTTGACCGATCCTCTCTAAACTGCTAGCGTGAAATCACAGGGGGTGCATATATGAAAGCGGAATAAACAAAGCTTAATCTGATTATAACCATGGTGTCATGAAGATTACTCGACGCCATTGGCTGGAAGGGCCTCCTTTGAGGGCCATCCGCCGCTTCGTTCTTGAGTTGTGTCCGGCTATATAGACTGTGATCATTCTCAAATGTTTATTAAAAGCCAACGCTTCCTCTCTGTCCCGCTTTTAAAACTCGCACGGGCCTACTGACTTAAAGATAGCTCACCTTAGCGCCAGACCTGAAGCCAGGCACCGGATAAAAACCGGGAGGTATACCAACGGCCACCCGCTCCGGGAGTCCCTGCTCCTCAGTGGTGCACAGCCTGCGCGCTCTCGGAGCCTGCGACGTGACGGCCATCCGTTTACGATTCCCCTGGCGCGACGGATGTGCCAATTCGGAGAGCCGTTTCCCCTTCGCACCCCCCCCCCCCACCCCCACCCCCGGCCTCCGCCTCAATATACCTCCCCCCACTCCACTCCTGGATGGTGCGCGCTAGACAACAGGCCAGTGGACACCGAGTCGCCCTGGCTCGCAGAAAGAAACGAAGCAACCGCCACGCACCAACAGTGCATGCAGGCAGATATTGCTGCTTATGCTTCAGCGGCACTCTTCACTGTCTCAAGAGCCAGAGCGTGACTCATGTATGTCGCCAAGACAGCAACAGTGTCGTAGGTCCGCTGTTATGACTTTCGCTCGAGAATTGGCGCTACTTCGTTTCTGCCTGCACATCTAGAGTATCTGCATAGCGCATGTGCTCTCTCTCTCTCTCTCTCTCTCTCTCTCTCTCTCTCTATATATATATATATATATATATATATATATATATATATATATATATATATATATATATATATATATATATCGCTGTTCTCCCCCTCACTCCTCTTTCTTTTTGTCTTTTTTTTTTGGTCTTATTATCTCGTCCTCTTTTTTCTTGTTTGCTTGCAAAGCCGACGGTGGAGGAAAAGAAAATGTGCAATATAGATGAAAGACATTTTGCCGCCTGCCATATGTTGTGTGTGCTGTGTGTGTGTGGTCCCTTCGACTGAACTCGCTATCGATTACGGGCACGCGCTTGACTCTTCGGGCTGTGTTTTGTTTTTTCTCTTGCTTTGTTGAACTCTGCTCGCTGACTGCTTTATGCTTCACGCGCAGAAAATACACTGCAATGCGTTATAGTGACTCATCTATGTGCGTGAAAAGGCTCTGCACGTTTCTGTAACTAGGGGGTCAAACGATTGTGCTTCTATATATGCATGCCGCTGCGTTGGTTGTTGTAACTTCGGCTCTGGTTAACTGCGGCTACGGTACTTGATATTAGAGCGCCCTCCCACTTCTAATTCGTTCCGGGAAGGCTAATTTCAAGGTCAAGAGTGCCTTTCATGTCGCGTATTACGCTACACCGCTTATGCTGGTTCCAATTTCTCACTCATGCGTAGTCGCGAGAGCCGAACATTTAGATTTCGTTCAATATTTTCTCTCTGCCTCCAATCCTTGATCGATCACTGGCTGAGCGCCCTTTCTTTCAACCAAGGGCGAAGGGAAAACGGATTAAGAAACGCGTAACGAATAGATCGATATCGTCTTTTGACAAAACGCAGCCCGTTGTTGAAACATGTCAGGCGTTAACGTCGGTAAGAAGCCGTCAAAAATGCAGACTGCACGATCTTCGTCCAACTTTGTTGGAGTACCTGACTTTGTTGCCCACTAATATCTGTGTGTGCAAATGGCTTCAGTAAGGTAAGGTTAGATGTAAGGTAAGGAAAGGAAGGTAAGTTACAACTAACTGGAACAGGTAAGGTAAGGTAAGGTAAGGTACAACTAACTGGAATCTTTAAAGATGTGTTAAGTGTACACGATCGTGTAAAGTTGCTAATTTTGCACTCAGTCAAATCGTTTTTCGCATTAAGTAGATGCCACGTCTTGCACTCTTTGAGCCGAAAAGGACAAGCCGAGGATGATATCTACTCTAACAAGACTTTATCATTCCCCCTTTCTTTTTCTACTGACTATCTCGCATCAGGATAAAGGCAGGCAAAAAAAAGCACAAAAAACGGATAGTTGTGATATTTCTCCCAGGACCGGCTATCTACACAGTGTAGAGGGCGCCAGAACAAATCGCTCTGCAAATCTCAGCTCTGCGCCGCATCGCTCTATATCGTCGTCCAAGCTATATCGTCCGCTCAATTCGAGCTCTGCTCGAAGACAGAGATCCATACTCTGTCTCCTCTGGCATCATTGTTCCCCTTTTACTTTTTTGGCCGATGTTTTCTTTACATTACAACTTTTTTTTCTCGCAAAGCCAGAAAAGCAAAACAAAAGGAACCTTGGGACAGAGTCAGCCGTGCCTCTGTGAACGCGCGGTAAAGGCGTATACCAGACACGGCAAAGGGGCCACGACATCGATCTGTTGATTGTAAAAAACTTCTTCCTGGCGAAGCATTTGGTTTCTTTTTTTTCTTTCCTCCGTGCTATACGTCTCCACGCCAGGAGCCAATGAGGAAGAAAGGAGGACGGCTTTTGTTCTGTCTTGGCGAAGCTGAGAGTTCATGTTGTGTGGGCGGTTTCACGTCGCGCGCACGCAGCTGATAGAGTTTTCTCCGATCGAACTTGCATCGCGTATTGGTTTCCTCCTTGGTTGATTTCACTGAGTGCGCTAAATCGCGTGATATACGAGGTATTGGGAGAGGAGACCTTCGGAAAAGCAGTTCTTTGTCTCCCAGGCAACGCGACTGAATGCTGTATATATACCGCGTTCGCGGGTTTCGCATGTGCAGACACGCATCCATGTCGTGCTGTTGGGTGCAGTACGCGGAAACTTGATCTGTACGGTTTCACCCGATCAGCAGAATGAATGCGCTCGGAGATAGTTGTGTGCAGTTTCTCGCGCATCTTCTGTCCCCATTATCCCTAATCATAACCCTGTTTCTTTCCTTAGCTCCCTTCCTTTGTTTAGACGGTCTATAGACTGTCCATAGATTTGTCTATAATGTCTATAGACACTCTATGGACAATCCCTAGAAAACAGCTTATAGACAATGTAAATCTTATAGACAGTCTAGACAATCTATAGATTTATGGCCTTACACTTTTAGTATACTTTTGTCTATAGACAGTCTATAGACTATGAATACACAAAATAAATATCTCTAGGGAGGCAATATAGTCTATAAGAAGTCTATAGATTGTTTGTAGACCATTTTTGTAAGGGTTTCCGCACTCCGGAGTAGCAGTCCACAGAATTATCACTCAGGTCACGACCCGTCCGCCTTTTCTTGTAAATAAACCTCTGCCTGTTAAGTTCAAGCAAGGACCGTAGAGGTAGCCAGCATGGACACGTCTGGCGACACGGCAGTTTTTAATATCGCATACCGTGAGCAGGCAAATGAAGATTAAATTGAGGAGCAGTTTTAAACTCTTGGCAAGTTAAAAGAAAAACACGGTGACGCATCTAGTGTTACCCTTTGCCGATATTACAAGATATGTAAAGGAGATTTGAAGGATATAACATCCCAGTATGTGGACAAGGTTTAGACGAAGGTCATTGGAATAAAAAAAACAGAAAATGCAAAGTTAAGAGTACCAGCTCTTACGCTAATTAATTACTTGCGTAAATAGTTGTTCTGTATCTGTTGCAAACGGGACAACAAAAATGTCTCGAGAAAGCTGTGCTTTAATGTTAGCGCATACAACGAAAAACATTAAGCGAAATAGCTCTCCGTATAGAATGCTGCATTCGGAAAGAAAAGGGAACTAGAATAGGAACGCACGGCTCAAACTGAAAGAAAAAAAATGCGTGGAAACACTTACCAAATAACCACTACAGCCGTCTTCAAGTGGTTCATACAGATCAACTTATCCTATAGGAGCTAGAACGTTCGCAAGAGAAGGCTCGTGGGCCATTGTGTACATAGCAAGGCGCAGTTGTGGTGAAAGTTCGTTTTGGCGTGTTATGAAGGCGAACGCCACTTTGTTTCACTAACTGAGGGAAATGTGAAACCTGCTGCTTTACTAAGTGGAAAATTCATGCTCTTAGGTTAGGTGCTTTGCTTCGGTAATTAGCGGTGCAAAAGGGGCACCTGTATACGTAGCGTGCTGCTCTCTCGCATTTTTGTATAAATTAAGCGCTGAACATGCTTAATAATAATAATAATAATAATAATAATAATAATAATAATAATAATAATAATAATAATAATAATAATAATAATAATAATAATAATTGTTTTTTAAGGAAATGGCGCAGTATCTGTCTCATATATCGTTGGACACCTGAACCGTGCCGTAAGGGAAGGGATAAAGGAGGGAGTGAAAGAAGAAAGGAAGAAAGAGGTGTTGTAGTGGAGGGCTCCGGAATAATTTCGACCACCTGGGGATCTTTAACGTGCACAGACATCGCACAGCACACGGGCGCCTTAGCGTTTTGCCTCCATAAAAACGCATCCGCCGCGGTAGGGTTCGAATCCGGCAACTGCGGATCAGTAGCCGAGCGCGCTAACCACTGAGCCACCGCGGCGGGTTACACATGCTTTGCAACGCAACCAATTTTCAGACTTGGGCCGAAGCTATATCCACGGCTCTGCGCCGACTTCTTGCAATGCATCCGTGAAAACACTATACTAGTACGCAGGACTTCACATATAAGGCCTTTGAATTTCTTTTTTTCATCCGAAATAAAGAGAGTAAATCAGCCAACGAGAGTGGGCTGGGAGGCGACCTTGTCCGGCTGCTTGGACCTGGAGTCCCAGGGGGCCCTGGTCCAAAGAGCGCGGGAAGCGGCTACCGCCAATGGTGTCCAGTAATGAGGACTACCACCCAGGCAAGGGGGGGGGGGGGGGGGGGGGGGTGAAACCCTCCAGTCTCCTCTAAAACCCGCCCCAGTGCATCCCATAAAGTTTTACCACCACCACCAGCACATGCGTTATCAATTTCGGTGCTTAGAGGTGAAGTGAGGTGAGAATGGAAAGAATTAATTAGAGAGTACAGCCTCTGACCATAAGGTCTTCAATAATTCACGATGAAACTGCTCCATCTACAATGGTGCAGAGCGTTGTATCCACTGCGGTGCGACCGCTCTCAATCCGCTTGCCGCCGCCAGCATACTCTGCCTTGAACTCTTCGGTGCTTAGAATGAACGTGTGAGCGTCAGTCTGTCAAGCGCCGTCAGCTGAAATCGATTCGCACGCGCAAATCTACTTTGCCGTCCTTTTTCGATCGATTGTCACGCTCTGGATAAACAGCATTGATTTGGCGATAGGAAGAAAAAACAACGAAAAGAAACGGGGAAAACGTGCGCCAAGCTTACACGGAATCTAGGCGTACATATTCACTCAGCTCCTTAGCCGTTTCCATCGATTTCCGTCCGTTCGCCTGCCGTATATATTTACCTGGACGCCTGTTCAAAACGAGCTGCATGTATGCTTCACTCTCGTAAAATATATCGTTGAAGTCACGCACGTGTAGGGTATATATATAGAACAGTTTGTATAATGTTTATAAAAATCTCCAAGGCAACGTGCAACCAACTCCGAGGGTGCATTGACAACAGTAACTAACGCTCGCGTGTCCTAAGCCTATTGCATTGATTCGGTCGGAGGTTTTCCCGAGAGTGTGAAACCATTAGTCACACCTTCTTGCATAACAATAGATGCGACCCCGGCACGCCGCGCTATATATAGCGGTGAATTTTCAGCGCCCTCTACTGCCGGTTAGTGCAGCTGAGAGGCGTGAACAGGGGAATGCTGGGAGTACAGAGCAAAGTTGCGAAGTTTGCGACTGAGAGAGAGAGAGAGAGAAGGAGAGGGAACGGCGAGCGTTTAAACGGACTGGCAATAATGTTTCGCCCGGGGGCTGGCTGCAAACGGGGCAGTGAGCCTGGCGACACCGAGGCGACGAACCGAGCGACACCTTGGGGGAAGAGGAGACGAAATAAATTCGTCATAGGCAGGCGGCTGCAGCAGCGGTCTGACGGCGTATTCTTCGCGAATAAAAAGAGGCCCTCGCGTGACGTGCGGGGGCATCCGTCGTCGCGGAGCTAAAGACGTCCGAGGATTACTTAACCGGCTCGTAAAACCTGAACGGACGAGAGATATAAGACAGAGGAAGGCGAAAGTCTGTACAGGAGAAAAAGATTCGGCGAAGCTCCGTCCTCTCGTCTCCTTCTCCTGCGTATGGACGCTTCTCCGCGGACGCTTCGCAAAGGACCCGGGATTGTCGCCCGCCGCGAGCGGTCGTCCCGGGTTAGGAAAAAAGAAAAGTTATATGGAAGGGAGAGAAGCCAGCGACGGCGTTCCGGCGACTATCGCCTATACTGTTTTTTTTTTTTCTTGGTCGGTCTCGTCGTGTCCCTCTGGTTTCTTTTTAACCTAGCACCAGCGGCGCCTCGTAAAAACGGAACGTAAAGAGAAGCGTCCCGAAAGAGGACATCAGCATTTCGTCGGGTCCTTATAGTTTAGCGCCTCGAGTCTTCTTCTATCAGCACGGAGACTATGTGGAGAAGATAAACTGCGGCGCTGAAGAAATGCGAGGTGTGCGCCGCCAGGCTGCGCGCACGTTGCGTGCGTGCGTGCGTGTATACAATATAGGGGGCGCCGTCTTCGCCATACTATATATGTATGCACCCGCCCTCATGCAGCTACTGGTATATACTGCTCATAAAACATATCCATACGAAGCGTTGCGTCCACGCCTTTTACCGTATGCGTCGCACTCACACTATCTTTTCTGCTTTGCCAGCCTTTTCTGCCCTTTTATTTTTTCTTGTTTCTTTTTTTCGGCGCTCGTTCCGTCGTAAACAGCGCCGGTCATATAACGTATGCCAGCACGCCACGCGGCAGATTTGGCTGTCGCGAGCGACTGCAGTGATGCTTTACTGGCCTCGCTTCATTTTTGTTCTTCCCTCTGTTTTGTTTTACGCTGGAGAGATGATCGAGGGACTCTCTTTAGAACAAAATGGCTGGCTGGATGCCCTCTCGCTACTTAGTCCCCCTCCTTAGTCCGAAGAACCGGATAGCTTGTTGCCAGTCGTCGGACTCTGCCTAAAAAGGAGACAGTCAGAGTTCTCTTGGCTCTTGTCTTTTCTATATGTGCCGAGTCCTCGATGTACCAGTGTCTGCTTCTTTTTTATCTCCTTTAATATCTGAAAGGCGTTTCAGGGAAAGGTCCACATTTTCAGTTTCCCATGCCCGATCCCCTGATGCCTGCTCGTTTAATGTGGTAGAATTAGAAGCCTTGTCACGAGAAAAAAAGAAAGAAAACCCGGCGTGGTTAGCCATAAAACTCGCTGATTGGTCGAGACAGTGATTACGTCACATGTTCATGTGACTTGATTGGTCAACGGGGTGTCTGACTTCATGAGACCACGCGGCATGGTCGAGCTGGCAGGTACTCTGGCAGGAAGCAGCTGGCAGGTGACATGACCGAGAATCGATTGGTCGCAGGAGTGTATGACATCACGGTACCACGTGACGTGGTCTAGCTTGCAGGTGCGCTGGCCGTGTGACATGGTCGAGCACAGTGGTGGCCTCGACGTCAGTTGGCAGGTGTTCTTGGTTGTGTGTAGACGCGCCAAGGCAGCTCCGCGTATCAGGTTGCAATGGAGTCCGAATCAACGGTGCCTGTATCTACCGTAGTGGAAAATCCCCGCAAGCTGAGAGGGCGACCAACGGCAGTATGTCGCTGAAGATGTAGTATCGGCGGCTGCGCAGACTCGGCGTATGCGGGGGGCAGCAGTGACGGAGAAGGTGAAGCAGGCCGAGAGGACTTTAATGCTGTCGCGTTCTCAACACGTAACATAAAACAACACGTAACATAAGGGTCCCCCCCTTTTTTTTTTTGCTGCTCCGTCCGTGTGTACAGGTGCAGTAGTGCAAATGACAATCTACACCTGCTCTGCACCTGTACGGACTGAGAACTTCATGAAGCACAGTCGGCGCTTTCATACATGGGCATCACGGGCAGTACTCCTCACTAATAAATGTCGAAGCTCACCTGAACAGAGGAGCCTCACGTATGTACAGTAGACGATTGCCTCGAAGAACACATGGGCTTCTAAGAGAGTTCCATTAAGGGAATCGCGATGAGAAGACGCCTACTGCATAAAGCAATTTAGGTAAAGGAATACCCGAATATCTATACAGGATTCAGGGCAAGCATTTTTGTTACCCGGTGTTACGTCTCGCCTACCTACGACGCGCGGTATAGCCGGCGCGGATGCAACGGACGCCGCGGCTTCGTTCATCGCTGCCGCAACGCCTCCCGCCAAGCGCGTCCAGGCATGTTTCAGTGCCACGTGTCGTCGTGCGTGCGTGTGTGTGTGTGCTTGTTTTGCCCACGCTTGTCAAAGCGCGGCAGCCGGGGAGAGGAGCTCCTCAACTGGGAGGCGAGGAGGTCTGACCGGCGCCGGCCTGGCGGACGCGCCCGTCACGCCTGAACATGTTCAAGCGTCGCCGTATCGGATGACTCTTCCCAAGCCGTTCCCTCTTGCCCTCGACTCCGAGGGTATATAAAGAGAGCTGCCCCGGACGCCAACGAGAGACTTCGATATCTTCATGCGAGTAACGTGGTCGCCCTGACCGGCTGCTCTTTTTGCGATGCCAGAATAAACAAGTTGTTCTGTTGCCAGTCGACTCATCCTTTGCCGGGACCTTCGGATGTTTCCTGCTTTGCCCCAGGCCGCCAGGCCAACGCTACCCTTGGGGCTTGCAACCCATTTGCAACAACTGGTTGCCAGCGGTGAGATCCCGACAACGGAGGCCAGCAGCGAAGATATGCGTTCAACTGTATGCTGAGCAGCACAACGACCATCCGGGAGCAGTGCAACGAGCCCTGTGTGATGACTGGTTGCCTGCAGCGGAACGACTGCGCTGAATTCGTGGCTGCGAGGTTTGGTGAGTGCGGGACTTTCTTCTTCTGAGTTTTGCCAGGCTTTTGTTAGTGTCAGAAACAGAGCTGGTAATTGTGGTTGTCGTTGCTGCCGGGTTAGTTTGCGGCAAGACAATAGTAGGCAGTAGAGAAAGCAGCATTCGGAGCAGCCATGGATTTGAAGTCGTTGCGCAAACCGAAATTGCTGGAGCTTGCAAGAGAGTTGGGTCTGGATGTCTCAGACAAACTCAGAAAACCAGAACTGCTAAGGGCTATTCTTGAGTTGGAGGCTGATGATGACGAGCTGTCGGAATGCCTTGAGACCATTGAGGAGAGGGAGCAAAAAGAAAAAGAGGAGCGCGAACGTAAAGAACAAAAAGAGAAAGAGGAGCGCGAACGTAAAGAACAAAAAGAGAAAGACGAGCGCGAACGTAAAGAACAAAAAGAGAAAGAGGAGCGAGAACGTAAAGAACAAAAAGAGAAAGAGAAAGAAGAGCGCGACCGTCAACACGCTTTGGAAATGAAGCGTCTCGAGGTAGAGATGGAACGCGCTCGTAATGGAAGTCAGGCACACGGTGCAGGAGAACGGGTATCGTTCAAAATGACTGACCTGATGCGGCCGTTTAAGCTTGGAGAGGACATTGGTTTGTTCCTGGTTAACTTTGAGCGAACGTGCGAGAAGCAGGGGTTCTCTCGGGAAACGTGGCCACAGCGCTTGCTCACTTTGTTACCCGGCGAGGCGGCCGACGTAGTCGCTCGCTTGAAGAGAGAGGAGGCAGAGGATTTCGACCAAGTGAAATCGAGTCTGCTAAAAAAGTACAGGCTGTCAGCGGAGGCGTTCCGTCGGAAGTTTCGGGGAAATGAAAAAGGCAGAAATGAGTCATATACAGAGTTTGCCTACAGGCTTATGTCAAACATGCAGGAGTGGCTCAAAGAAGAGAAAGCGTTTGGTGACCACGAGAAAATTCTGCAGTGTTTCGGGCTGGAACAGTTTTATAGTCGGTTACCTGAGAACGTGCGGTACTGGGTCTTGGATAGGCCAGACGTTAGTACAGTGGCTAAAGCCGCCGAGCTAGCCGAGGAGTTTGTGACGCGTCGGGCTCGCGGAGCTAAGGACGGTCAAAAGGGTGAATTTGGCTCCAAGTCTGAGAGGCCGAAGTTCACACCCATGAGAGCAAGGGGGGACACGCGTAGTGCGGATGCGAGTGAAAGCAGTCCGACCGAACGTAAGGAGACGGCGGCAGCCGAAGCCGAACGCAGAAAGCGGTTCGAGGCGAGGCAAGCGCGCGTGTGTTATACGTGCCAGAAGCCGGGTCACTTTTCGGCGCAGTGTCCAGAAACAAAAAGAGAAGTCGTGTGTTTGTCATTATGTAGCACTGACGAGAACATGAAGCTTCTCGAGCCTTACATGCGAGACTTCCTCGTGAACGGGAAAGAGTGCCGAGTGCTTCGTGATTCCGCAGCTACAATGGATGTAGTTCACCCCTCTTACGTAGAACCCGATATGTTCACGGGCGAGTGCGCATGGATCAAGCAAGCCTTGGAAGCTCATAGCGTGTGTCTGCCCGTAGCAAAAGTGCTTATTGAAGGACCTTTCGGAGCACTTGAGACGGAGGCCGTAGTGTCATCTAGGCTGCCCCCCCAGTACCCGTACCTATTTTCGAACAGGTCCGATCACCTCCTGCGCGAGAAGGGGCTTTTGTTTGGTGAGGCTAGCGTTCAGGCCTTAACCAGATCGAGAGTTCGGGAGCTCGCTGCAAAGGCGGTAGTTGCGGGGCCGACGTTGTCGAACAATGAAAAAGGGTCGGAGGCGCAGCAAGCTGATATTCAGAGCACGTCAGAACTGGATAAAATTGAGCCTGTAGCGTTGAAGGCACCAGGTACTGGAGATGAAATGCACGACACGGGAAAGTTAGAAGAGCTTCCGGTCGAGCTTCCGGGACTAAGCTCAGTGACGAACAGGGAAGGCACTGATCAGGTCATTAGTGACTTAATCATTAAAGCACCGCTGTCAGCTGAGCAGAGAACCGAACTACACCAACTCTTACAAGAGTTTCAAGGTCAGTTCTCTGAGAGGCCTGGTAGGACTTCTGTCCTTACTCATGATATAGAACTTACCTCGCCAGAGCCAGTACGATCCAAGGCGTACCGGGTGTCACCCCGCCAGCGCGATATTATGGAGGCTGAGGTAAAGAAAATGCTACAGCTCGGTGTTATTGAGGCGGGTGAGAGTGATTATACCTCCCCTTTGATTTTAGTTGAGGTACCGGGCAAGGAACCTCGTCCTTGCGTCGACTACCGCAGGCTTAATTCTATCACTAAGGATCAAATTTATCCGATCCCTAACATCGAGGAGCGCCTTGAGAAAGTTAGTAGCGCTCAGTTTATTTCCACCCTAGATCTTGTCAGGGGTTATTGGCAGGTTCCACTTACAGAGGAGGCTAGTAGGTATGCGGCGTTCATTTCACCAATGGGAACATTCCGTCCTAAAGTTTTGAGTTTTGGTTTGAAGAACGCGCCATACTGCTTTTCAAGCCTCATGGACAAAGTGTTGCGGGGACAGGAAGAATTTGCTTTACCGTATTTAGACGACGTAGCGATATTCTCCGCATCCTGGTCTGAGCATATGGCACACTTGCGGGCAGTGCTAACCCGCCTGCGCGAAGCGGGCTTGACAGTCAAGGCTCCCAAGTGCCAATTAGCACAGGCCGAGGTTGTCTACCTCGGTCACGTGATTGGACAGGGTCGTCGCCGCCCCTCTGAAATAAAGGTGGCCGCTGTGCGAGACTTCCCGCAACCGCGCACGAAGACCGATATTCGGTCGTTCTTGGGTGTCGCCGGCTACTATCAGAGGTACATCCCCAGGTACTCCGATATCGCGGCTCCCCTGACGGATGCTCTAAGAAAAACAGAGCCCCAAACAGTCGTCTGGAGCGAGACAAAGGAGAGAGCTTTTAGCGCCCTAAAGAGCGCCCTAACAAGCCAGCCTGTGCTACGATCGCCAGACTATACCAAAGGGTTCGTTGTTCAGTGCGATGCTAGTGAGCGAGGCATGGGCGTTGTACTGTGCCAAAGGGACAATGGAGAAGTGGAACACCCCGTCCTGTATGCTAGTCGTAAGCTGACCTGTCGTGAGCAGGCGTACAGCGCCACCGAGAAAGAGTGTGCGTGTCTCGTGTGGGCCGTTCAGAAATTGTCATGCTACCTAGCCGGCTCGAGGTTTATCATTGAGACGGATCACTGCCCTCTCCAATGGCTGCAGAACATCTCTCCCAAAAATGGCCGCCTCCTGCGCTGGAGCCTCGCTTTGCAACAATATTCCTTTGAGGTGCGTTACAAAAAGGGGAGTCTCAACGGTAACGCCGATGGCTTAAGTCGAAGCCCCTAACGTAGGAATCCGCCTCAAAGTTGTTGGTTACTGATGTTTTCTTCCTGAGGCAGGATTTTTAACATATTGCTTTTGTTTAGTGTTTCAAAGTGAATATGTGCTTTCTAGTGCAATTTTCCAATTTGTGGACGCGTTCTGAGTGCTGCTTGACTACTGTAAGGAACTAGGCAGTAGTATAAAAGGGGAAAGAGCCTGGCAGAGCTTAGTGAGGGTTGTCTCGTGCTTGCTGACTGAGCGGTTGCGTTTCGGCGTAGTTCTAACGCTTGCTGGGAACGAGCACAAAAATGGCAACTCTCCCGAAGTGACTTTACAGTGTCCTATGTGATCCTGAACCCGAGAACGAGGCCTTCTCTGTGCGCTGCGCTCAAGCAACGTCGAGGGACGATCGGTTTCGATTACGAGCATCATCGAGCGACATCCCTCTGGACAGCGGATGCAGTCCCCTGACCATCGGGATCTCCTTCTCCCGGCGGGGCGGTCTGTTACGTCTCGCCTACCTACGACGCGCGGTATAGCCGGCGCGGATGCAACGGACGCCGCGGCTTCGTTCATCGCTGCCGCAACGCCTCCCGCCAAGCGCGTCCAGGCATGTTTCAGTGCCACGTGTCGTCGTGCGTGCGTGTGTGTGTGTGCTTGTTTTGCCCACGCTTGTCAAAGCGCGGCAGCCGGGGAGAGGAGCTCCTCAACTGGGAGGCGAGGAGGTCTGACCGGCGCCGGCCTGGCGGACGCGCCCGTCACGCCTGAACATGTTCAAGCGTCGCCGTATCGGATGACTCTTCCCAAGCCGTTCCCTCTTGCCCTCGACTCCGAGGGTATATAAAGAGAGCTGCCCCGGACGCCAACGAGAGACTTCGATTTCTTCATGCGAGTAACGTGGTCGCCCTGACCGGCTGCTCTTTTTGCGATGCCAGAATAAACAAGTTGTTCTGTTGCCAGTCGACTCATCCTTTGCCGGGACCTTCGGATGTTTCCTGCTTTGCCCCAGGCCGCCAGGCCAACGCTACCCTTGGGGCTTGCAACCCAAATGCAACACCGGTCAGTTGGCGAAGTCAGCGGGAATTTTGGCCACTTGTTTCCTTTTCAGTACGCAATATTGTGTTCCCTCAGAAGCACCCGAGATGAGGAGTTCTACAGACTTGTCGGACATTTGTCGGGTTGTATGGCGACTTCTGCAAACGTT
Source organism: Amblyomma americanum (assembly GCF_052857255.1). Lineage (NCBI taxonomy): Eukaryota > Metazoa > Arthropoda > Arachnida > Ixodida > Ixodidae > Amblyomma > Amblyomma americanum. Next base: position 129,244,611 of record NC_135500.1, read on the forward strand.
TCACTCCTGAGAAAGCTTAGTATAACTGGCTGGAAGCGTACAGTGTTAGCAAATCATGGTTTCAACATGAGCCAGAAATTCTGATGGGTCACCTGGGCTAAAAACTGTGGTCAAACAGTTTATCAGCGGTACCGTGATTCGAGCGCTGTACTTTCCTAAGTGGCCATTCCAACAGATAAAAATACCACTAGGGGGAAATTATTACGGAGGCCACCAGGAGAGCATAGTCCCGCAGCGCGGTATCCTCATAACAGACTGGGAGGCAATTTTCATATACTTGAGCACTCTGAACATACAAGGTCCGAGAGCCAGTTCAGGGGCTGACTTTTATGAAAATGGTCTATAGAAGTTGTATAGACTATGAGAAGACAAAAAGAAATATCTATAGGAAGGCAATAGAGTCGATAAGAAGCCTACAGACTGTCTATAGACCATTTTCTTTTTGTCTGCTCTTAGTCTATGGACCGTCTATAGACAAAAGTCTACTAAAAATGTATGGCCATAAATTTATAGATTGTCTGTAGACTGTCTATAGGATTTGTATTGCCTATAGACTGTTCTCTAGGGTTCGTCTGTAGAGAGTCTATAGACTTTATAAACAGAAGTCTATGGACGGTTTGTAAACTGTGTAAAGAAGTTTTTGTAAGAGGAATTACGGAACGATCTGACCAATAGGAGCGGGCCCTTGAGGCTGTCTTCATACGCGTCCCTTTATTCGGCCCTAGATTATTGTTTGCACCTTTATGACCACAACACCCAATAGTGTGTCCGAAATAACGAAAGAAAAAAAGTTTTGACACCAGAAAAACCTTATCACGATGCATATGTAAGAGGCTTCAGCATCTTCATTCACGTCCTATAGCTATCAGAATCAGTTATTCAGCAAAATCCGTAGCACACAAGGTTATCCCAGTGTTCTTCTCCTTTTCCAGTCGCATCGCACGGAAACGCAGAAGTCAGCCCTCGACGAAAGCGAAATAATTCGCAGGCTCGCCACTCCGGAACCAAGCGCTGCACGCCCACGTCCGCCGATTCGGAAGAGCGCGGCTGGGAAAGGCAACAAACACATTTCTGAATCTCGCACGTCGGTGCGCAAAGCTTGAGAGAACAGCCGCCGTTTGCACGTATCTGCTGCGAGGGCACGCAGATTTGAAAGAAACATAAGCCCCCCCCCCCCCCCCCCCCCTTTTTTTTTCGGTGCGAAGTGGCCGACAGTACCTACGCCGTGCTCACTCGCAGGTGCTCTGTAGGAGGCTCCTTACCGATATTCCTCTGACCATCTCCGCCTGCTCCCCCCCTCCCTCCCTGCACCACCGCTTCTTCTTCTGTTTCTCTCCGTTCAACGTCTGAGCCGCCGGGATGTGATTGTTTTTAGTTCGGTATTCGAGCGCCATCACTTCTTCTGGTGGCTCCGCGGTAAGGCATTATGGATGGCGTCTCGGCTTCTAGCCATCCATAGCCGGTTCTGCGGCCCCCGGGGAGCCCCGGCGAGGGAAGCGCGGGCCCCCGGTGGTCCCCCACTCTGAATCAGAATTTATGAAAGCGCTCTGCGGCCTTCTTCGGCCTGTACACTCGGTGTTCAGGTGGCTGTGGTCCTGCTGCTGCACTTGCTTCGGTATAGTTCGTGCTGCGCAGCGCCCCTTCCGAGAGGCTATGTTCTTAAATGTTTTATTTATTTGTTCTTTATTCGCTCTCTCTTGGATCTCGGCAGCCCGGGGTTAACCTAGAAGGACTGTACGACAGACGAAAAACTGGGATGGTGGCCGTGCAACCAGGTTCAGTAAATGAACGTCTAATCTGTCCAGATTAGAGCGACAGCGCGCCGCATGGTGGCCGCGAGCTGAACCTCTCGCGGGCTCATTTCTCAAGTCGGGACTGAAGATATTGGCGGCCGTTCCAGTATTTCATTTTCTCGGTGATGTGTCTTTAAATAACAAGGACCAATAATCGATATGTGCAGACAGCCGATGGGCAGCACTTAAAAGTTCAGGGCACAGAACAGACGACTGGGATAATCGGCGCTTATACTGTCGTCTGTGACACTGCGTAGCTTGAAACACCGTTCCCCGAGTGCAAGCTTTCAAGAGTGAGCTTAAAAAGTCGTTAAATTTTGCCTGGCCCACACTCACGGCACACTGACGAGGGAACGGGGAACTAGAGACGTTCGATCGCGACCAGAAAACGACTTTTTCATTTTTTCATCCTTCCTTTTATTTATAGCTAACGCGTCAAATCCTCTTTTCTCGGAAGCCACCGTGAGCAAGCATTTGCATAATAGCAAGAAGTGAGAGCAAGGCTAACTCAAGGGACGAAACTGACGTACGAGTGGCCATCTGAAAGCGGTTAGATGTGTCTCAGTAGGGGTTCCAATGCGCCAGTTTATTAGTGTAAGGACAGCATTACGACAAACGCGACTGTTCGTTTTAAATGTTTATTGTGCCAACAGTTCCGGGGTATTCCCTTCGTCAGGGCAGGCTTACAATGAAACAGTTTTGTCAATCTAAGGACACAGAGCGAGCTAGGAGGTATAATATCCGCCCTCAAATCAAACTTGAGAATGAGGGCAAGAGACCGTATAATGAACGTATATATATATATATATATATATATATATATATATATATATATATATATATATATATATATATATATATGTGTGTGTGTGTGTGTGTGTGTGTGTGTGTGTGTGTGTGTGTGTGTGTGTGTGTGTGTGTGTGTGTGTGTGTGTGTGTGTGTGAAGCCAACAGTCGCCGAAACCAAGTTTAATAGAGGAATGTTTTTATTTATTTATTTATTTCAATTTGTGGTGCTGAACGATGGGAGAATAATACTTCAATTAATCTGTTGCTTAAAGGAAATTAATTATAAAACAGCAGAAAAAGCAACCATGCCTCCGGTGAGATCCGAACCCATGACATCCGAATTTCGCGTCCGGTGCTCTACCAACTGAGCTACGGCGACGGCTGTCCAATCTGCTGATCTCGTGGGTATTTATGTTTTAAGCGAACATTGAGAATGTTCACCAGCGCCACCCACGTCCATAGCGCCGGAGTGTATATATATATATATATATATATATATATATATATATATATATATATATATATATATATATATATATATATATATATATATATATATATATATATATATATATATATATATATATATATATATATATATATAGCTAAGAGTTCGTTTTCTCCCTTGCTGCCCATGAACACCAGGAATGAAGTTCCTTAGGCACATGCTTTCGCGTGTGAGCCGCCAATGAGTGTCGATCACTGCTGAAGCGACGCCGCAGTCATCTAAGCTTTGCTAGTCATGATATTCGCCGGAGGCAAAAAGCAAGAAAAAGGTATTAATTCAAAGAAAATGAGAAAAGAGAAAAGCAAGGAGCATTTACACTGGACCCTCCAAGGAGCAAATTCATTTAATCCCCCTGTCGTCAACTGCCGGTGAGGAAATTTTAGTGTTTGTCCACGACGCTTATAGTCTCTCATAAGTACGGGTCCAGGCGCTTTAGATTGCTTCCACCACACCGTAACTCTTACGCAAAACTTGTATGGCTATGTTCGGGGCGTCGTCGAGAGGGCGCTGCGGCAGAGTCGATGAATTTCATCTCCTGTGCACTTATGACGCAACCGCTCGTCGCTAAGTCCAAGAGAGCGTTCAGTTCTGCAGCGTTTACGAAGAGGTCGCGCATCGAGAGAAAAGTTCTTGGGACAGAACATCGTCCCTGCTGACCGCCGACTTGAACCTTCCTGCCTTGCGCCACGAAAGCTGCAGCAGCAGGTCAAGGGAGTGCTCAAAATAAAACAAACAAAAAAAGGAAAAGCATTAAAGCGCGTGCGCGGCGATAGAAACAAAGACAATTGTGTGCAATGATCAGCGTAGGGTATGCATCTTGCGTTATACACGTCGGCGGAATTCACATTCCTGCGACTGCACTCGGCGCTAAGCTGTGCTTTCGAACGTGAATCTGCAGTGCCGATAAAACGGAACAAAACTAAATAAATAAAAAAGAAGCGAGAAAAGGGAATGGAAAGGATAAATGGCACGTCGTCCTGAAGAGCAAAGAACTGCTCGAGTTGAGAAAAATCCTCTTCGGTGTTGTGTCGAGATCCTCTCCAAAGGCCGCGGCGTCCCTTTCATCATTTCAAGAGGAGTGGAGCCGAAATGCGCTCTCAAGAACGACGCCGTGATAGTAAGAAGGCGGGAATGAAAAAAGAAAAAAAAAGAGAAAGACACGGGGTTATACACCGTAAAGGAACGAGGGAAGAAACAACGAAAGAGTTGAATAGACCCGCGCTGCAAACAGCGGCCGCTTATATCGAGTGATGCTCGTAGTATATACACAGAGAGGTTGGGGGGCCCGCTGAACAACCGGCATCGCGGGAGGACATAAAACCGTTTCCAGCAAGGACGAGAAATTGCATTACCGTCGAAACAACCGGACCGGAAAAAGAAGGTCGTCTTCTTCGTCAGCGGTGAGAAGGATGACGGGGAGGAGGAGACGGCATGCGCGAGGTGAAGGGAGAGAAAATAACGGAACACGAAGGCGCGGGAGAGGAGGAAAGCCGTAGCGGCGCCGAATAGCAGCAAATACAAGAATGTAGGTACGAAATCACGCGGCAGCCTGTTCCAGGACTGCTATAGCGGCGTCGGGGCTGCTGAGCAAAGCGAACGATTTCGTGGGCAGTGTCCGCTTTGAGACCGGAATCGGTTGGTACAACCTCCGTTTCCTCCCGTTCGCATCTTTCTTCCTCCTGGGTATTTTTCGGCCCTGCCGACGCCGGTGGTGTTCGTCCGCTTTGTTTCACTACTTCCATGCACCGCTCAGAAGCCGGCCCGTAGGGGGTGTGGCGAGATTGCGTACGCTGAGTTACTTAGTTTAATCAGCGCTTTAATCGCATTCTCAAGACGTTCTGGTCATGCGTTTCATGCATTTGTCTCTGTCGTTCTCTGTTGAGAGAGAAAGGGAGGGGTGGTGGGCGGTATTTTAGTTTTGGAAGGTCCGGAGCGCGTTGTCGCTACCGATCTGTACAGGCCCATGCAAGTTTTATAAAAGTTAATTAATAAGCACACGAGCTACCTTGATGGCAAAGGCCCCACGCTAAGATTCTATCACACTCACTCTGCACTGAAGACACTCGATTGATCGTTATCCCCTAATCCCTCTCGGTTTGTACAGCCATGAATTCAGTATCCTGGAATGTCTTCTTAGGAGCACGAGGCAAACATGAGATTAAAAAAAAAACGAAAGCAATAGAGCAGTGCACTGAAAAGTCAGCACTAACTCAGTCTCTCCAGGTCGATTCTTTCAACTAGCAAGCCATAAACGCGGCCGTTGGGCCTCGCCATAGAGCCCCCGGCCGCTTCGTGAGTACAGGCCCATTCTTACAGCCTGCACAAGTATATGCAGTGAAAAAGCGTCGTCTTATCCGGTTCACCGCTCACTGCACGCAAGTATCTCGGCTGGGCAGAGCACAAGCGAACAACGGCGATGTCGCGGCCTCTTTATTCGGGCGCGTGTATGGGGAGGCCCGCTTATAGCCGGGGCGCTCCTCCTCCGCCACTCAATGGGCCGCTTACGAAGTGGCACCGCAAAGAGAGGCGCGCTCTTTCTAGCCAACGACCCGTGCCGGCAGAAGACGCCGCCGCGTGATGAGTCTGCTGGCGCGACCGGAGCAAATCAATGGGCAGACCGGGCTACCAACGACGCCGGCTTCGGTCCTGTGGAGGCCTCGAAGCGACGCTGGCTGGCGGCGACAGAGATGGCCCGGATCGGAACTCGCCTCCAGCAGCCGCCTGAATGCGGACACCGAGACGCCGCAACGCTGGGAACGCGCGGGTTTAGTATGGTCACGTGACCTCGGAGGGAAGAAAGTTTTGGCGGCGTCCGCATCAGGGGTTTCTTTCGTCGCGTGTTGTGTGCGCGACAGAAGGCCGGATGGTTTGGTGGTGTCCGATGGTGCGTGCGCGTACGAGGGCCTATTTAGCGGCGCGTCTGCTGCGCGCAGGCTCTCTCTCTCTCTCTCTCTCTTGTTTATTTCAGTCGGTCTCGCGTTAGAGGACACTCGATCACCGGTTCCTCCCCAGTCGCGAACACGGCTCTTGTGCTTGGCTTGGATAAAGTGGGCAAAACTCGGTAAACACGTGTACATTCAGCACTTACTCTTTTGAACTTGATCTTTTTTTTATATGTACTGCGGAAATTCGTCCGAGAGTTTCGAGATGCCGAGCTGCGTATAAAGGGAGGCTCGTCGTTCAAGCAGTCTCGCTAGGGTGCTCGCGGCGTTAGGCATGCTTCAGCCAGTTTTCTTGTCAGAGCCTTGACCGTGCCATTCCCGGAAATGAAGCAAAAAAAAAAAAGTCCCGAACTAATCCTGCATCCCATCAATTCTCAGACCGGCGCCTTAACCACTTATAGCTACGGTCTCATGTTCCCTTACTTTTTTTTTTTAATCGGTGCTCATGATCGCTAAAAGAAGTTATCTGCAGGAGTAATATTCTGAGCTGCCAAATAGAACCGCCATAGCCTCCACTAGCATAGCGGCTAATAATGCACCGAAGTCTGAACTTTAATGTACTGACATACAGCGTGCTACGCTGCGTCGTCTAGCCGCATTGCCCAGAGCGACGGGGTATAAAAGAGAGCGCAGCGCCAATCACAGTGTCAGTGTTCAGAACCTCGAATCACTTGAAAGAGCTGGAGAAGCACGCAGACATATCGGACAAACTCTGCCTATTCCTGGCTCCCGAGCTTTGGAACATCCGAGCCTCAGCTCATGGTCGTCTGCAATTGCTAAGGGGTGATAGCGCAGTGCGGTAGTTGTAGCAGCTCTTGTCTAATGATGAAAACACTGAAGTAGAACAGTACGCAGATGCTGTGGTAGTAGTAGTAGAAAACATTTATTCCAAAAAGGTAGGATAGAGAGGCGAAAATACAGATTTTGGGTGGAGTCCTTATTTCAGGACCCCAATGACCACCGCAGTTGCTCCTGCTTGGGATATCAGCTTTCGCTGCGTCGCCAAGTCAGAGCTGAGCAGAGCAGACTCCCACTGTTCCTCGGAGTGATGTTTGTCTAGTTCGGGGGGCTTGGGACCGGAGCAGCCCCATGTTACATGATATGTTGTTGGAATTCCGCCACACCAGGGGCAGATGCTGTCATATCTGTCGGGGAAGATGATGTGGTACTTCTGTAGGTTAGGAAAGGTGTTCGTCTGTAGTTGTCGCCATTCCCTCGCCTCTGCCGCCGTTAGCTTACGGTGCGGTGGGGGACAGACTTGTCTTTGTGTTCGGAAGAGGAGGAGGCGCTCGCCGGACGTAGAGGGGTGAGGTCGGGGAGGTTAGTCGCTCGGTTAGTATATCCTCGAGCTAGACTGTCCGCGGCCTCGTTTCCCTCGAGCCCCCCGTGCTGTGGTCGGCTATAGTCAGAGGCACTACATGAGTTGGTCACAAGGTGCTTTACAGCGCCCTCCAAAAGGCGGCTAGATACCAGTGCGGGCGATATTTAACCGCTGACTCTTGGAGAAGAGGATGACGGCTTGCGGCGCCAAAAGAGGAGACACGTGTTACGTCCACATTTCGAAGCCAGACCTCCGCAGCATCTCTTATGTATAACTAATTTAATTTAAATAGCCCGCCCCTCAGGAAAAAGGTTATCATTCGCTACCACATATTTTCCTCAACAACTCTCTTTGAGTCTCATCCCCTGTAATTCTCCTTATCTCCCATTATCTAAAATCCCTTTTTTTGTATTTCCTGCTGTGCGAATTTTTTTACTAACCCTTTTTATTTTTAATTGTTTTAAGCCAGTTGTACTTAACGGCCACGTGCCGGGACGTTTTGTTTTTAATTCTTACTGATAAGTCCCACCATAGCAAAAACAACCAAACAAACGCCAGCACCGCCACCATCAGGCTTGACACGACCTCAGGTGAAAGTAATCTTGGAAGAGAGCGCATCCATCGCTGACTTTGATGGCAGTCGGCAACACCATGGCGGCGATGGGCTTGGCAGTGACGATGGTGATAGTCACATATGACGCACGCACCAACTAGCTCAACTTTCCGTATTACTGCGTTTAACTTAAGTTCGTCCGCTTCGAAAACCGGACGCCGCGAAGAAATAATAGTTTTACTTTTCAACAATGTAATCGCAGGCCCTTCATGTCACTTTGAATCCCATACAGTTGACGTTCAAGAACGATTATTTACTCTTGAAGTCTGCATATAAGGTTTCAAGCAAAATGGCGTCATTTAGCGTGAAAAAAAAAACGAACAGAATTTGCGGTTATTATTTCTACGAGTTTAATAATAATTGGTTTTTTTGGGGAAAGGAAATGGCGCAGTATCTGTCTCATATATCGTTGGACACCTGAACCGCGCCGTAAGGGAAGGGATAAAGGAGGGAGTGAAAGAAGAAAGGAAGAATTGGAGGTGCCGTAGTGGAGGGCTCCGGAATAATTTCGACCACCTGGGGATCTTTAACGTGCACTGACATCGCACAGCACACGGGCGCCTTAGCGTTTTTCCTCCATAAAAACACAGCCGCCGCGGTCGGGTTCGAACCCGGGAACTCCGGATCAGTAGTCGAGCGCCCTAACCACCGAGCCACCGCGGCGGGGTTACGGGTTTGTGCTCTACGCTAGTTCTGCGGGCCTCATAGTGCCCCGGGAGAGAAAAAAAACACATACTGCAAGTTGCATCACGCTGTATTTGAAGATTTCAACCGTTGCCAACATTCGTAAAAGCACTGAGTGAGAGCCATGAAAAAAAAAATAGCCATACTGATACACACACAGTAGTCGGCATTTTTTTTTTATTTGTTAAACATCTTGCTTTCTTCGAAATGACATTAAAGTCGCTCACACAAGACAGTATACATTTAATATAGCTTCGCAGTGATATTTACAACTGTATTATTGCTCGCTGTATGCGGAGATAGGGAACCAAATCCGGTTCAAAACGGCGCGAAAACCCTGCAGATAATTTCAGAAAGCCAAATTGACAAACAAGTTGATTTTTTTTTGGAGGGGGGAGGGGGGAAGAAATGGCGCAATGTGAGAGAGGCGTCATTTCCTTTTCGTAAAACCAACTTTCATTTGCCTTCGCTTACGGCGCGGTTCGGGTGTCCGCCGAGATATGTGAGACAGGCGTAATTTCCTTTTTTTTAAAACAAACTTTTATTTCATTTTCTTTGCGTTACGGGCGTGTTTCGGCTGTCCACCAAGATATGTGAGACGCGTCATTTCCTTAAAACCAATTTTCATTTCATTTTCCTTTCCTTACGGGCGTGGTTCGGGTGTCCACCAAGATATGTGAGACGCGTCATTTCCTTAAAACCAATTTTCATTTCATTTTCCTTCCCTTACTGGTGTGGTTCGGGTGTCCACCGAGAAATGAGAAGCAGCAGTAATTTCCTTGTTTGACCTCTAAGCTACATTCAAGGTGAAGCTTGCGGCCCCGCTGACGGCTCGAAAAGCCGGCGTAGTGAAGCTTTTCGCTTCAAAAAGAAAAACCCTCACAGGATACTAGCAGACGTGCGGACGACCCAACTTCTGCGAGGTCATGATGGCTCCTTCAACCTCAAAACGACGCTCAATGTCCTATTAATGCTATTCAATACCCTACACTTGTGGCGTCCATAGAGGGCCGTCCCATCAATCTTAACGGAAAAGAATACAGGAAAGAGAAATAAAGAAGGCAGTAGGGGCCAAGCGCGTCGGAGAGAGGCCTGTGCCGAGCCGAACAAACAACGTTCTTGGCCCGCAAGTGTCGATCAAAACAGTTATTTTTTTTTTCTTTCTTTTCATCGTCTTTACCGTCTCGACTTCCTGGAGAACTCTCTTCCGCTGAGGCCGGGGACAGTATATAGTTGAAGCGGATAACGGAATAAAGGAAAGGGCGAGGGGGTGGAGGGGCAGAGGAAGAAAAAAAGAAGTGCACCATCGAATTGAAACGCAAGGGAAAGAAAGGATAAGGGGGCAAGGGAGGGCGAGGAATCGGGGGAGGGGGGCAATCTCGATCGGACTGCGCGCAATTATTACTGGCCCGTTAAAGAAAAGCCCTCCTCGACGACGTCGTCGAGCCGCCACAGGAAAACTTGGTCAGCAGCGCGCAAACAGCCTCTCTGGCAACAACTTCTTCCCCTTTTGTTTGTAAACTCCCTCTCCCCCTTCTTTCTGCCCTTATTTTTCATCATCCTTCGATTCCCCTTCCTCCTGCAACCCCTCCGTTTTTTTTTTGTTCCATTGTTTTTTGTAGTCTCATTCGTTGCTGTTTTTTCTTGGCGTTCTGTTTTTGTTGCTTCCTTTTACCGAGCGCTGGCGCGCGCGCGCGGTCTGTGGAGCGAACGGCAAACTTGCATGGCGTCGGCGCAGGGCCCGCAACCGCCATCGGTGAACCGGAACGTCTGCTTGCATGGGCTCGTTTTCTCGCCCCAGCGGTTCATCCACGATCGCGGACGCCGCTTCGAAAACCAGGCGCGCTCCCGACAACATTGTGCATGGCTATATAGCTGCCGCAGCTACGGCGAGGATGGAAAGAAAGAAAGAAAGAAAGAAAGAAAGAAAGAAAGAAGAGGGAAGCGATCCGTGAGGGCATGGGGAAAGGAGGGAGGGAAAGGCGGTCGCGTTGCAGCGAACGCACGCACGCACGCAGGGCACACGCTTATACGCGAATGCAACGACTTTAATAACGGCCATCCATAAGACGCTCTGCCACTGCCGCCGCCGTTCTGCTGGCGCGCTCATATACTGTATAGGAGCCGTTCACAATCAAACTTTTTTCCGCGGCGCAGCGAGGGAGTACGCCTCTTCATTTCCGTATCTGCGGGGGCTTTTTTTTATTTATTTACCGTTTTCAACTAGTTTGGTATTTATATACGCACACCTCTCCATCGAGCTATGCGAACAAAGTATGTGTACTTAGAATTCGAGATTCTTGCGATCAGTTCTGCTTTCTTTTTTCTCTCTAACTTTTCGCCCCCCCCCCCCCCTCCCCCACCCCCTACCTATACCGCCGGATCACACGATCAGCCGACCATAAAACGGCTGCACGCGCTTCCACCCCAGTTTCTCTTCTTGTATTACCGGCGACCTCTCGAACTTCACTCTTCAGAAGGAAGCTACGTTCTTTCATTTCCCTTTCGCTCGCTTTCTTTCGTTCTCTCAGGCACGCCGCGCTTCTGCTTCCTCTTTCCTTTCTTCGGTTGTCTTTTTCGGAAGACTCATTGCTGGCCCGTTCTTACGCAAGCATTTGTCTTTAAAACCAACTTGTTCTTCCGGCTTTTTTGTGTGTTTTTTGCCCGCTTTGAGTTCGGCCGTTCTCATAACGTGTGCTTGACTGGAAAAACACCTGCTTGGGGAAAGAAGCTAGGGAAGCAGAGGGTAAGTGATAGAAAGAAAAAGAAAGAAATTTTCGCAGAACGGCGAAGGAGAAAGGAATGTTACCCTCGAGCGAATTACTGCAGGAGCAGAAAAGGTTGTAAAGAAGGTTACATTGTATAAGAGCGGCCAGGACCTCTCGCTATGCGTTAGCCTCTTTTTCTTGCTCCTTCTATCACTTTTTGACTTGAGTTGGGTGAACGGAAAAAGATATAAAAACGTTCGTGGCAGCAAATAGGATAGACTAGGGGTGAAAAAGCCAACTTTTTCTCTTCCCATAGACAGGGAGACGTGGCCGTTTCTTGCTGTCGGTAAATGGTTCTTTTCGCTTCGGAGTGCACGCGTGCAAGTACGAGAGATCAATGTGTGGTGGTAGTAGGGAAAGGGTTGGGGAAGGGGGTCTGGGGACGCGCCTCATGCTGCTGTCTATCCATCCCGCCTTCTCTTCCTCCTCTCCATCCTACTCACTCTTTCTCCATCACGACGCAACAAAGTCCTTCTCCCCTGATCCGTCCGTCGTTGGCATCGGTGGTCCGTGACAGAGACACGTCGCTCGCGGGCCGTGCTCGGCCCGCACCCCCCCCCCCCCCCCCCCTTCCTCTCAGGACAGAGTGAGGCGCCTCTGACGCTCGAGAGGAAAAAAAAAACATATATGCGGCAGCCAAGGAGAGTGAGCCGGCAGTATTGGTGCGTTACAGCTGGATGCAAAGCGCTTTTACCGAATTTCTTCGTTTTCTTTCTTTTTGCAAGCATGTCTTTCGTGTTATCCTTTTTGCAGGGCACGCACACGGAAAATGCAGGAATATAAAAAAGCTTCTACCGCTAAAAAAGTCAAAGATCTGTGGCTGCCAGCGTGACCTTTATTATTTTTGTTTATTTTGTTTCCGTTCCTTAAGAATTTTACTTGGCGTTCTCCCATCGTTTACTTCGGCTGTTCAGCATATCATCTATTTTGCCCGTTTTTTAGATTTTTGCTTCTCTCTTGCTTTCTCCTTTCCCTTGTGTCCCTTTCGTTTTCGATCCACTTTGGAGCAGTTCTGGTGATTCGACCAGCTTCTTTTGTGTTTTCTTCTCTTTTTTCTTTCTTTTCGGGGAAAGTAAATTTTTGTAGCAAACAACAACAGCAACAGGAGTTGCTTACATTCACGGTAACGACAGTTTCACCTGCCATGCATATACCATTTTTTGGCCCTATAAGCACGTTGGTGTAAGCACGGGCTGACAACCAGCCACAGTCGTTTTTTGAGACCCTAACTAGCGTCGTAAATTCCGGAGTGGACGGTAAAAAATGTTTAATAATTTAATAAACTGGAGGGTGAGGAGGATTAAATGTTCCTGTTTACCGGTTGCTGTGATACTGCATAACAACCGCGTTACGGTCAGTGCGTTCAACTTCCCTTAAAAGCAAATGCAACTTCCTAGGCAGTTGCCGCCCTGGGCGCAGAGCGCTTTGCATATTAAATGCCGAGTTCACGTTTTCAGCGAGCGAATGTAAACAGGTCGCAGTAAACATGCCGAGCTATCGTCGGTGCATGCTTACGGTCGGTAAAGCACGACGGCATCCGCGATTCCACGAGGCCTTCCGGGAAGGGCCATAAAGCTAAACGTCCTCCTATAAAGCCGTCTCTGTGACCCGATAAGCACGTGCCAACTCAGCCCAGCAGGAACAGAAGCACGCCCTTTGCAGCATCCATGTCGGGCTAAATGTGCTTCGGCCAGTACCCATTATATCCTGCTTGTGAGTCGTTTTTGCAACGTCAGCATTTTATGAGAAATATTTGCAGTAAGCCAACAGCGTGCCAATTCTCTTTCCCCCCCCCCCCCCCCCCCTCTTTCCTGCTGGAGATGCTGTTCAATGAGCTGGGGCGATGTTCATAAATCCAGTACTTGTTCGCGTTGTGAAAAGCCCGCAATCTCAAACAGTGGCGTTTGCCCGAAGGGTGATGATAGCCTATTAAGCTTATTTGTAAGGACTGAGGGAATGAACCAGCAATGCTAAATGCTTGCTTTCTATTTTTGGCCTGTGCTTCACCCGCCGCGGTGGCTCAGTGGTTATGGCGCTCGACTACTGATCCGGAGTTCCCGGGTTCTAACCCGACCGCGGCGGCCGCGTTTTTATGGAGGCAAAACGCTGAGGCGCCCGTGTGCTGTGCGATGTCAGTGCACGTTAAAGATCTCCAGGTGGTTGAAATTATTCCGGAGCCCTCCACTACGGCACCTCTTTCTTCCTTTCTTCTTTCACTCCCTCCTTTATCCCTTCCCTTACGGCGCGGTTCAGGTGTCCGCCGATATATGAGACAGATACTGCGTCATTTCCTTTCCTAAAAAAAAAAACATTTTTTTATGCTTCAAAGCTTTATCACCAACATAAAGGTTCTACTACGTTTTGTCTCGCACTTGTATTTGTTTCGCTTATGTGCAGTGGGGGCACTCTTCCTTCCTGCAGTTCGCCTACAACCGACAGACATCTGCAGAAAGGGAGATATATATGAGATTTATAGTGAGGAGAAAGTACTCATTAGCATGCACCTAAGTGCAGTTGTACGGCTACCAGCGATGGTTCCGGGTTCGATCCCCAGACTGTGCCGGGTGGGGTGCGCTTCGGTGGATGCCAATAGGTGACTGCTCGCTTATTACAACTTTACTCACCTTAAAGGGTTTTCCTATGCACATCGGACTGAGAATTAGAGATTTCGAAGCGAAGTAGTAGTGGCTTGTTTAAAATAATACTAAAAAGAAAGGAAAAGATTTTTGTTAGTCCCGGCATTTGCCATCGCTACAAGAAGGGGAAATAAAGGGATATCAGGCAGACTGGAGAAATTAAATGAAAGAGGTTAGGGGTAAGGCAGGAAATATGGGGGGGGGGGGGGGGGTACAATATACAACTATTCTGTCTAAACAATAACATATGTTCGAAGCGAAGCTGGAACACTGCATTGGTATATGTCGCTGATCAAGTGGGACAATTCCGCAAAATCTTTCATTGTTGACAAACAACCATTACAGTACCCTCTTCTATAGCTTAGCCGCTGTTGCTTATTTGGATGTCAGTCAGCTCGTTTTTTTTTTGCTTCTTACTTCTTTTAATATGATGGAATCAAACTCTGGAAGAAACTGCACGAAAGCGAACTTTCTGTCGTGATTTAAAATATAAAGCGTTCACAGAAAACTAGACACAAGAGGATGAGTACAGGAATAGCGCAGCCGGCCAATATGTAAAGGAAGCAAGGAAAGCTGCGGCAAGGGATTCCCCTTCGCTCCTGATTGGTTTAAGGGGGCCAGACGCAACGCTGCATTGGTCATCGTCTAACGTGAGCGTGAGGGCTCGATGAAATAAGATGCTGCGAATAGTTTACGTTAAATACACATTGCATATCTTGTGACTGCACGCCACTTTTCAGTGGCGCAAATCTAATCTGGCATGCCAAAGACAAAACGGCGCGATGAATTTTTTAACAAATGCCTTGAAATGAGTGTTAGCGTCGCTTCAATGTGTATGTTTGTCAAAGGGATAGAACTTCTCGGTTCGGCTTTAGTTGATTGTCGTGAGTGCGTCACTGTCATGAGTGCGTGTGCATGCGCACTCATTACATGCGCAGTCATGTGAGCATGTCATGAGTGCGTGTGCGCATGCGCGTTATCAGTTATTACAGCAAGGCGGAGTTGGTTTCGTCCAGTAAACTGTAGTTAAATGTCAGCGCTCGGCCTGTCTTGACAGCGTACCTCGCCTCATAGCCCAAGTTTACGCTTCAAATCATCCCTTAGCAACTGGCCCCTCATCACACGCTCCTTGAACTTTTTTTTTGTTGTCTTTGAAATTGCCACCTTTTCCTGTGAACTTTGCCTGAAACAAAGATATGTCGTTTTTTCATCTCTGGCCACAGCTTAAGTTTCGTCAGTAAAAACGAAACTTAACAGCTACGCCCTCGGGCTATTTACCCATATATAGGCATAGGCTGGTATAAATCCGTTTGCTTAAGCCGGTAATTTAACAAGCCTGGTACCGCTGAAATTTTCAGCGGCATTCAGCGGAATCTTATTAGCCTTTCATGGAGATCCCTTGAAAGGAAATTTTTTTCTGGAGTTACGTCGTAATAGTGTTCACAGACCGCACGCTGTGCAAAAGCAAGTGCCAACGAAATGTCCTTGTCAAAAGACGTTCGGCTCTTTGTTTCCCGAAGCTTTAATGGAAAATAAAAATAAATTAAAATATAAGCGCTGGCAATGAGCGAACAACCCGAACAAATAACGTAACATAAAACTGTAAAAATAAAAAATAAGAAAACATGCACCCCAAGCTTGCCGGCCTCAAAGGCTGTATATAAGAATAAAAATAGAAAAAGGCCGAATTGTAACACTGCGTAAAGCTGACTCACTTGCATAGGGCCCTTAATACAGCAAGAATAATTTGCGCAATCAACAGAAATCGCGCTCATCTGGGAAATGTTTCGAAAGCTCTCCCCTCCGCACACAAAAAGCGGCGATGGCGAAAACGCGTTGTGCCGCCACGCCAGCCAGCCCTCCGGGCAGTGTCCCAAGCTGTGTCCAGCTACAGGCGGCGTAATGACGCTAATTGACGCAACGCGTCCTTGTTACGCGTTTGCATTTGCTCTACATTTTATTCTTTCTGCATTTCCGTCCATTTTCTTAGCGGCCAGACAGCGAGCGGAGTGCCCCGGGCAATGGCGGCCGCGCCAAGGGGAAACCCTTTCTTCGCTCGTCTCTGTCCTCTCCTCTCGCCTCTCCCTTTGCGAGCTGCGGCTCATCAAATGTGTGCAGTGTCGTGGAATGCACAGCCGTAGTCAGCACATAAGAATGCCACTCGGAAAGCGCGCTTCAAACGTGGCATACGTCACTGATTGATCGGCATCTCGGCTATCGCATAACGTCAGCTACGGTGATTGGCAGGACGCACGTCCGTCCTTGTGACGTAGTAGCAGCGCTGTCTCTTCGTTGGCCGCCGCCAGCGTAGCAGCGTAGCCTCCGCAACGATGCACGGTTTTAATGAGGCGAGGCGCTGACTCCGTTCTTTCCCGTCTCTCTTTCCTCCTCTCCCTCCTACTGCGTGCCCCCTCTCGCGCAGTCGCGGGACAATTACGACCGCGCCAAATGCCAGCCAGCAAGCAGGCCATGAGGGACCGCGTCGCGTCGTTTGGTTAGTTCGACGGCGTGAGAACCGTCGACGCAGTCGACGTGATTTGCGAGCTGTCACTCCAACCCCATTCGCGGCGCGCGCGGGCGCGCCCATGGCGCGAACAAACAGGCTGAGATGCGCGGCGGCAGAAAAGGAACGCGCTGCAAACGAGTAAACAATGCTGTTCCTAAGGAAGTAATGAACGAGGTTGCGCAGCGAATGTCGGGGTAAACAGAAACGCGTAATCTTGCCGCGTTCTCGGCGAAAAATGCGGGAAGGAAATTCAACCGTCCTTGTATGCGCGCATTGCACTTAGTACGCGTTGTCGATTGGGAAAAAGAACGAAGCAAATAAACGAGGTAATAAATAAAGAAAAACTTAGAAGGGCAAAATTTGGCAATGAAAGAACTACTTGTGGAGGATAACGACATAGGAGCCGAGAGAGAGAAACACAGAAGCATCGGGAAAGAAAGACACAAACAGACAAGAGGAGAATGGGGGGGGGGGGGGGGGTGTTCGAAGAAGCGGCCCGTCGCACGTCCTAGCAGTCGTGGCATGAATTATTATTTGCGCGTCTCTTTAAGCCCGAGACGTGTCAGCGTTCGGAGCGGCGGAGTGACGCGTCGGCGCTCGGCCGTGATAATGAACGTCAACTGGAGAGGCGGGAAAACGCACGTCCTGCAAGGGCCGTACGACCGACCGGCAAAGTCGCGGGTTCGCTCCCGAAAGAAGAGAGAAAGCAAATGCGCCACTCACGCGCCATCTCTCTTTCTATTCCTCCTTATTTCTCCCTTTCCCGCGACGCTTTTCTTGCTTCCCCGGCCAGCGCGACTGCAAGGCGGAAAAGAATGCATTGTTGTTGCCGCTCCTGTTCTTCTTTCTTTGTCAGTTTCCCTGATCGGAAGAACGCATAAGAGTGTGTGTGTTTGTTCCCGCTAGTATGTCACGTCTTTTGTTTTTATTTTTTTCTCTGTCTCCTGCCTGTGTATACGTGTCAGCGTGGGGTGCAAACCCAGCACGCCCGCTGACAAAATTCCGCTCCGGCGAGACCGATATAAGATGCTCCCCTCCTACACCGTCTGGGCAATGGAAGCGAAGAGGGGTCCGCGATTGTGGAAGCCTCGGCGTGTCGAGCCTAACGAGCGCTAGCCGCGGCGGTGGCGACCGCGCGAGAATATCCCTCCCGCTTCATCATCGGCGGTGCAATCGGGCGGGATAATTAGCCGCGGATGCGAGACGTCTACTCCGGGAACGTCTTCGGGTCGGTCGTTGCGGCGGCGGTGACGGCCGCGCTGTAGCCCGACAGGTGCCAGCAGAAGCGGCGAGGAGATGCTTCGCACAGCAGTCGCGAGAGAAGCCGTCTCGGAGCGTGTTTTTCTTTTTTTTCTTTTGGCGGCGCTGGTTCGGGTGGACTGATTGCACTCCAGCAAATAGTACATGGCGTCTATACATGTGCTTTGTGCTGTTTGACGTCCGCGGCGTGTCTCGTGTCCTATATTTATTCCCGTTTTCCCTTTGTTTTCTTTCCCTCTTTCAAGCTTTCTTGCCTTCCTTTTTTATATTTCTCCCTTTCCCTCTGTTTTTCTTCCGTTACACCTTCATTCATTCCTTTCACTCCTCCCTTTTAAGGAATCCCAGGTGACCGAAATTAATCCGGAGCCCTTCACTACGGTGTCTCTGATCGCCCATGTGCAGTTTAGGGCAGCTAAAACCCGCATACCATACCATACCATACCATACCATACCATACCATACCATACCATACCATACCATACCTTTTCTTGCTTTGAATAATGTGGTGTGATACACTAACAAACATTTGTCGACAGGCGCAGTCACTATGGCGTTTTGATAAGCACAATGTTTTGAATTCGATTCCGGCCACGAAGGCCGCGTTTCGATGAGGGGGCAAAACTTTGAAACAGCTGTGCACTGACTTATATGCTAGTAGACGTTAAAAAAAAAGTCTAGGCGATAGATAATAATCCAAAAACTCCTTAACAGCTTGCCTCAGCCCGAAGTCTCCGCTTTGGCTCGTTAAAAGGACATTGTGGACACATTGAAGGTTGTCTGTCAAAGTTCGGTGAAGCTGATCTGGGAAGTTCGTTAACAAGGACGCTGGTTACTAAGGAAAAGGTTAAAACAATTAAAAACAGGTGTCGCCATCCCCGGCTGTTTTCGAAAGCAAACTGTGGTGCGTCGACACGAATTTCTTTGCACAGATCCCTGAGGCTGTGGAGCATGGCAATTCACTTTCAAACGATGATCACTGAGCCATTTTCCGTGAGGACGTAATGAGTTTGAATTTAATGGCGGGAAGATTTCATAATCCAAATTTCTAGGAAATAAACCGGTCTTTTGCTGTCGAACAAACGCCATCAGAGCCAGAAGGACTCGCAAATCGACATTCGCTGAGAACAAACGGGCTAATTGCCCTTACTGTCCCTTTTGGTAGAGCGGTGGCCTTGTGGTAGAGCATCCGCCTGGCATTCGGGAGGTGCTGGGTTCGATCCCCAGTGCCGCCGGGTACCCACCGGCTTTTATTGGATACAAGATTTCCCCCGGCCTGGTGCTCGGCTCTTCTGGGTGAGATGCTTGAGAAAAGGGTCTTGACCACAGTCAACAACGTTAAATCCGCTCGTGCGGTAGAAGCCCATTTGTGGCCCTTTCCCCTTGGGAAACAGAAGACGACCACGAAGTGCGCTTTGCTGAGAAAAATAAAGTGCTTTGCCAGCATAAGCGTGTTTTATTCATGTGGCACAGAGGTGACCGCGGGAACCCACCCCTTCTGTGCGCTAACTTTACAAATTGCCTCCAATACCTGTCGCACGCATTTGCTAACCATCGGTTGTGCGATGCCGACGTGCGCCTCGTAACCAATGGCAGCCTGAAAGCCGCCCGTTGCAAAGAACCGCAGTGCACACAGCACCTGCCGCCGCACCGACAGCGCACTCGCACGCAAACCTCCCAGTTCATCGGCGAGTTCGTCGCACAACCACTCCATCGTCTGCTTCTCCAGTCGAAAATTGCGTCGAAACAGCTCGTCCGACAAGTCAAACGCGTCTTCGTGCGCCCTCCTGCGCCGTTGCTCGCGCCAGCGCAGCAGCCTCGGTCGCGTACACCGCCGCCATTTTCTGTCAAAAACGCAACGGTCAAATTGACCGCCTCGAGACTGTCACAAAAAAAACTGTCAATTTCCACCTGCATAATTAGGTGTACAACGTCACCACTTCTGTCACATCCGTGACGTAATCTGCAGCCACCCATGAGGCAGAAAAGCAAAATGGCCGCCGGCCACGACCGACCAAGAGGAGCGAGGCTTATTGACAACTTTCTGACAGTTTTCCTAATTGACAGTTGCGTAATCTGGCCCCAGAACTCCAGAACAATAAAAGATAGCTAATACAAAGATTTTATACTACGCGATATCATTATATAAACGGCGCCAGATCGTGCTACAAAATACGCGCAGGGAACAGCGATTATATGACAGTTGTGGCTCTCAGTGTCTTTCAAGAGAGGACACAAACGTATGTTATCATGGAGTGCAGGAAATGCTGCGAGCACGGAGGACTAACTGGGTGACTTTGTGAATAGTTCATTGCGATACTGCGAGTGTTAGGACGCAAAAAGATAAACAGGAGGATTTCCTCTATAGAACGCCGAGTACTAGACGCAGACGAATAGCCCCAACGAAAAATTAAAGGGGAAAAAAGTACGGCAGGGCAGTAAAGCGGACGACGTGCGAAAAGTGCCGTCAACGATGTTCCGAACGTTATTTTTGGCTTTACTGTACCTTTGCCGGAGCGAGCCAGTGATACAACCACCTGCGCGCCCAGCCTCTTTACGGCCAAACACCGTCGGGAGAGTAGCCGCTCCAAGCGCACGCTCAATGACGCCTGTTTTCCGCGTTAATTCCTGCAACGTTTCGTTTACTGTCTCACCATATCCTCACGCGCGCGTATCCCAGACGTTCGTTGGCGCCTCGTGGTAGACGCGACGTTTACGACCAACAGCAGCAAGCGTCCTCTATAGAGCAAGAATCGCCCCCCTCTCCGTCTCGCGCTGCAGCTTTGCCTACTGTAACCGCTTTCCGGTGCCCGAAGCCTAATTGCAGCCGCTGCCGAGGCGCTCGTAAATCATGCACGCTTGATTTACAGCAGTTATAAAGGGAACACCCGACGTCTCCCCGCTGACTCCCCCCTCTGTTGTCCGGCCCTCTTCCCTCTCCTGCTCTGCTGTCTCCAGTGCTCATCGGGCGAGAAATTTCTTTTGCCGCCCGCGCGTACACACGCGATCCGATTTCTGTTCTGCCATCACTGGAGACACCCATTCGACCTCCCACCCACCCACGATGCCGTGGTGTTCCCCACGGCCAGCACAACCCCATGACGCTTCCAGCGTCGTTGCAAGGCGCTCGTTTGGACAAAAGAAAATGAGAAAGAGAACACATTTTCGGGGTGGGGGTTCTTCTCGGCTCGACGATCGCGGGCACCAATAGTGACCAAGAGACCAACAGAGCCACGAGTCTGGCGCCGGGAATCCGGTGGTCGCAGTCTCGAGAGCGAGCGGGTCGAAGCGCTGTTGGAAGGAAGGCACCAGCGATTCGCCGACTTTTCTTGCTCGACAGCGGCAGCGGCGTTTAATGAGGCGTGAAGGAAAACCCGTTTAACGGCGCCCCGCAATCCAATAAAGAGTAAGCGGTCGCTCCACGCTACCGTAGCCGCCAGTGGGCTTGGCTGGCTCTTGGCTACGCACAAAGAGGTCGGGTTGGCGGGAAGGTGGGGGAGCTCGAATTGGAAGAGTGCTCGGTGGATGTCCGGGCTGGCGATGTTGGATAAGAATGACCAAATTCGTCGTGGCAAGACCCGGAGGGTGTTCGGAGAAAAAAAAAAAATTAACGCTCCCGAGCTTGTGGGCACTCTGAAGACATCGGTGCATCAAGAGCGCTGTACAGAATATGGCAACAGCTTGAACGATTCTGGCTCGATATAGCGTTGGCATCGAGCAAAACTGCTCGAATTATGGGCCGGCTTTTTTATGCACTTCATATAGGCGGGAGCAAAGTGTCACTTTGAATAAACCGGAATTTCGAATTAAGCGAGTTGCCTTGTTGCCGCACGAGGATGAGTGCATCTTGTTCCATATATATATATATATATATATATATATATATATATATATATATATATATATATATATATATATATATATATATATATATATATATATATATATATATATATATATATATATATATAAACACGACACGATATATATAAACGCGACAAAGAGTACTGAGGAATCAGCCGGCTCAAGTTCAGTGGTAGGCCAAATTTCGGCCTACCCCCTGTACATACACTTGTAGTACAAGTGGAGAAGACCTAAAAGCTTACAGTGGAGTTCAAGGTCCCTTTTGGCCTTCTACACACTGTGTGTGATCTAGATTTATTTCCATATAGAGAGCTTTGTTCTGTGGCTTTGAATGAGATAAAGAACTTTACAATAGCAAAGCATGTCGACATCATGACTTCATGAAGCAGGTCGACTTCATGAACTTGCATTGATGTACCAGAAACGCATAATATAGTTTGCACCTATCAATATATGAGCAAGCTATATTACACATATGGGGATTCAAGAGCTCCTCTCTGGGGGCGTTAATTGTTCTAACAAAAAATATTAGTCATTAGCTAGAGGTATGGTTTTCCTCCCCGCTACAACATATGGTTAATGACCGACCTATTAAAGATGAGTCTTCTCGGGAAAGTAGTTAGTTCCATTGAATAATAAGCAAAGAATATCGAGAGTCAACGTTACATAACGTATGGGCACTAAATTGTGCATGCTGCTTGTTGCGCAATATATATTACGGATAAATCATTGTGCCTCATCGGGTTGCTTCTTGGGTATACGCGGGTGGCCATAAAGTCTAGTTTCGCGTCACCGACTTTTTCTTATCGTTCTTTTTATCCCCCTCTGCGAAACGAGCAATGATGCACTTCAAGATAAACGGCTTTTAGGCGCAGCTTACAAAAGCGCATCGCAAAGGCAACCGAACACAGACCGCGCACAGCAGAAAATACGCGAACACATATATCGTTCTATATACACCACAGCAGGGAGAGACAGCAACAAGATGCTCCGTGTTCGCTCTCCGCGGGCAAAACGTCTCAACGGGGGCGCGCTTGGCTTATCCATTTCTCAGCATGCACAAAAAATTAAAACACAAAAAGAGTGATATAAAGAGAGGAACCAGCGTCTTCACCGAATGCCATCGGCAAATCGTGACCGGCTCCAACAATCATTAGCGATTCACTGCGCTGCATAGAATGCGAGCGGCTCTTCGGAACCCGTACAGACCACCCGCTCCGGAGCAAGCAGACAGCGCGGTATCGAGAAAACGTAGTCTGCGCACCGCGTGAGAAAAAGTCCGAGCACGGCTATTTCGAATGCTCCTGCTGCAGTCACGTCTGGTCCGCGCGCTAGGACACAAGCCGGATGGTTGCGACTGCGCGCCGCGTCCTATATTCGGAGCAAGGTGTATGTATATAGTGAAGGCATCTTGGTTCTTAAGACACTGACGCGTACGTGTCTTGAGTTGTCGAGGGCCCGCGGGGTTACTCATTTCCAGTTATCTTGTCCTGTACTGAGCGCGTCTTGTTTACATTTCCCAGGGGCACGGAGCTTATAGGCACCCATTGAAAATCCTACGTGTGTGCGCGTCAGTTTTGTGTGCTTCAGATGGTCTCTAATATAAACCTCACACGGGCCCGTAGTTTACAACGGTTCATTTGATATTTCATTCCTCTTTCATTCAATGCACCAGTGGCAGTTGGCAGAACTCTTTGATGGAACACCCCATAGGGCGCACGTCAAAATTGGGAGGTTTGCGGGTTGTGGTGACACCCGTAAGTCAGTGACGTACACTTTGTTCAAGCTACGAACTGCGAGATAGTTGGTAAACAAACTAGCGCCTGGCAAGAAAATTGGTGGAACATATGCAGCAACAAAAATGCGTGGCTATAACACACCAAGAAATAAACTAACAGCTAAGACAAGCAATACATTTAAGCTATTCCGAAGATAATGGCGACAGTTGCCGACGGCTTTTCTTGGCCGCTTCGCGATGTCGTCGCCATCTGTTAACATCCGTGAAGATGTCCGCTGGTTTTAGTCCGATTTCAAAGTGAAGTTTCCCAACTTGTGTGATCAAGCAGCCCTGTCTGGTAGTTGACACTTGTGACGTCAAGATAGACAGCTAAACAAGAAATGTCATTCGGCGGCTCAGTTTAATTATTTAGGCCGGCTAAACGTCGCTCACAAATAATAAACCACTGTTGCTCACCTGTCAAATTCTGGTCAAAAGCCGTTTTTTTATTTATTTGAATCAGCATTGAACTTCTAAAGCGTAATTGAATGTCACTGGAGAACAAACTTGACTTGCAACAAACCCCGCACCTAGATCTCTTGCCACCAAACGGCACACTTATTTTGCAATAAGAATCACAATTCCTGTTGCTGAGGGCGTTTACGGGAGATACATTTTGTAAATCACCATCCCTTCTCTTACAATTTTCATTCACTAATCGTCAGCCACAACTTTAAAAACTGATGATGGCCTAGCTCTGTTAAGCAAGGATATAGGTAGCGAAAGCGCGGCGACATCTGGTTCGGAAGAGTTAATATATGAAATCCGTGCATTCACTAGATGCGCCTTTATTCATGATTAAACCTTGAGCCGTCGTGGCGGAGTGGTAGCGTCTCTGCCTCAAACGCCAAAGGCCCTCGTTGGACTCGCAGCCTCGACACAGAGTTTATTATTATTATTATTATTATTATTATTATTATTATTATTATTATTATTATTATTATTATTATTATTATTATTATTATTATTATTCAGTGAGTGCGCGGAGGTTTCCGCGGCTCCCGCCACCGACCAAGCGGTTGGTCACGTGGTCGGTCACGTGGTTCGTCACACGGTTGGTCACGTGACCAGTCACGTGGCTGGTCACGTGGTGCGATGCGAGCACGGCGAAACTGTGAGTTCGCGACCAATGCAGCTTTCACTACAAAAGCGGGGCCGGCGACCGACATTGTATCCTGTTAAGTACTCGCGTCACAGGCCGCACCTATCAATAGGAAACGAGGAAGACTTAATCGGGAAAAATAACCGTCGCAACATACCCTCCTGCGCAGCGCGCGTTCGACGCGAATATCTATTTATGATGTTTGTACGGCGCACAACCTCTGTAGACCCCTGCGCATGTTCCACACAAACGTGCCTTAATTCTACAAACGGATACTTGCCGCAGCCGAGCCGTGTTCTACAATGTAGTACACCGCCGCGGCGCCCGCTGGCAACACGGGCGGCTCAAGCGCGTCTGCGACACACTCGACGCACGCTTATACAAGTATAGATTAGAGCGAAACAGCGTTCCAGCTATACGTTCTACTTAAGCAGCCGTTGCACTTTCCCGCATCGCGCCCGACGCACACGGGCGAGAAATAATGCACGCCGTGGGGGACATCTCCTTCTGCCAGATAAGAGCCGGCGGCCGAGGCTCCCAACTCTTAGCGCTGCTGCAGGTCGTCGTCGTCCTGGCTGCCCGAGAGGCGAAGTTTCACACGCACCCTAAAGTATTTATGTTCGCTCCTCCCCGCCTCCGTCCCTCTCGAGGAAGTCTCGACCGTGTATGCTCCCCTCGAGTGCAGACCCTCGCCCGCCCTCCGCCTCCGTGCCGTCCAAACGCAGGCGGCGGGGACGCTCGGAAACGGATGAGCCGTTTTGTCTGGCCGCGAGATAAGGAACGGCGACTTCTAGTACACGCCGCGTCGGTCATTCCGATGGCGTAGCGCGCGGCTTCGTCATACGACGTGAGTGGCTGGTCTGGAGCTGCCCCTTGCCTTATCAGTTCTAACCAGCGACGGCCCGCGGTTGGTTAATATTTCCCAGCGCTCTGGCTCCAGCGCTGCTCCCGCGGATGCGTGTGTGAGTGTATGTGAGCGCGGCGGCCGAGGCTCGCTCGACTCGGCTTGGCAGCGCGCGCGAGCCAGATTACGCAAATGCGGCGGCCGGAGGTGATATCTAATTGCATTACTCGCGGTGAGATGGCGCGCGATTTCGGAGGAAGTTGAGGAAGAGAGTTTGAGAGGCGAACGTTTGTAGCAGCCGCGGCACTTTTTTGAATAAAAGCGATGGGTTTTCGCGGCTTTGAAACAGGCGCGTGCAGACTGCAGAGGAGGCTCGCATCGGAACTGCAGAGGCGAGTTGTTCGAAGAGCAGCTGGAAGTGTTCGCCGTTGTGGGAGTGCCTCGAGATAAGTGCGTCAGACTGAATTTAGCGGTGGCGTTTGATTGGAGGCAAGACCCGAGACATGCGCTCTGTGCGAATGGCTATACGTAATTTTTTTTTATATAGTTTAAATTTCGCACGTTTGAGAGGGGTTATTCGTAACGGTTAGAGGAAGCACAAAACCATGAAGTTATGCAGTTAGCAGCATTGTGAGACTTTTGCGAAACCAGAACACAACAATCAAGAAAGAAGAGAGATTAGTATGGGCAAACAAAATAATGAAAAACTTAAGTGGCGTCGGAACCGGAAGCCTTTTTTTTTTTCAAATTCTCTAAAGTTCGGAGTGTTTACGGAACTAGTGTTTATGACCACGAGGTACCGCAGTTACCTCGCAGTGACGTCATGCTTTGTGTTCTAGTACGCATGCAACTATACCACCGCGATTCAGAAAATGGCGATCCTGGGGCGCATTTATTGTCACATAGATGATCGATATACATATCGAATGAAATGCTAGTGACAGGCCCCTTTAACCCCAATTCTTGTTTAGCTCTGGTTTGTTTTCGTGATCCAAAAAGGGAGCGTAATGGGAAGTTCTATTTTAATTTTTTTTTTTTCTGGGGCCGACGTTGTTGAAGTTTTGTTTACTTTGGGAACAACAGCTTAACTGCACGCAGAAACATAACTGCACCGGTGGTATGGGACATGTTTAGCAGCTTGTCGGGTTAGGATTTGTTAATACGGTTAGTCACTTGCGAAAAAAGTGCGCGCCGAATGAATGAGGGCTGGTTAGTACGTGCTGCGAAAGCTGGTTAAACCTAAAATAACTGCATACTTCACACTTAATAGCTTACACTCATAAGTTTCAGATTGATCAGAGATTCACAGAACTCGACCCTCAACGACCCCTCAGACGCTACACAAAGTTCCTGAAAACATCATCGTCGAAACACGTCACACTTTGCATCGCTAGAGGCAGGCCCAGCATTGTTTTCACTTTCGTGGGCTACCGCGTGACGACACAATGCAGTGAAGGAGCCATCATAGCTCAAACGTCGCTAGGATGATAAGGTAGACACTGTCGGAGCAGCCCCCCCCCCCCCCCTCCCCCCCTCCCTACCCCCTCCAAAGAAAGGATGAAAGTAAGATGAAAAAGAGACGCAGTTCAAAACAAGGAGAGAGGAGGGCCGCTCGTACAAAGCCCCTCGTCCCACCCGGGCACGCCTTATTTGCTCCTTTCCCCCAGAGGCTGGACAGCGCGCTGTTCATCAAGCACCGTTGTAACCCCTCTTTCCTCCTCTCCCCGCGCTGTCAGAAGCAAGGCGGTCGCGCGCGTCCTTCACTCCATCAGCATCTGGGAAGAAGAGCAGCAGGAACAACAGGACGTGCCAATATGTCCAGCGTGGACCCCACCCAAATCATGCCCAGAACAAGCCGCCGGCGGGCTCTCCCGCACAACAAAAGTACTCTGCGGGAAAGCCCGTTTATCAAACGCTCCTCTCAAGACATTGTTGGATGAGGGGGAACTAGGGACGAAAGGGCGAAACGGGATACAAGACGGCAGGGGACATCCTTTGCGTTCCTTTCCGACGCGAGGGAGTGAATGTAGGAAAAAAAAAAGAAGAAACGAATGAGCGAATAAGGAAGCGCAGGTTGTGGTGCAGTGAAGCCTCCACCTCCAGAGGGTACACGCGGTGCGAAAAGGCAGGCAGCGGGAACGAGAGGCCAGCAACCCAAACACCGACGACCGGGGTCGCTCAGGCAGCGAGGGAGGCAGGGCACACAAACGGGACCTCGCACAAAGCGCGCGGGGACGCGTGTGTGTGTACATGTCCCTTCTTCCCACACGGTTTCCCCATCGCGCTCCCGCTTGGCCCGAATCAACTCGGGAAGAGAAAGGGGTTGGGCGGCGGATGTCGGTCCCCGCGTAATCACGCCGGGCTTGTGAGGAAGCCTTCTTCCCCAGCGTGGGGAAGAAGCCGCTTGCTTGCTTGCTTGCTCCCTACCGTCCCGTTACCCCTCTGTCCCCACATTCGCATCCGCCTTTCCTCTGTGTGTTCCTTTCTTCGCCGGCTTCTTTTGTTTCTCGCCTAATCAATGGCAACACAGTGGGGCGACGTTGTCCGGCCATAATTATAGGAAGCATCGTCTCTTCCGCAACCTTTTGTGCCTTCATCCCGAGGCAGCGAGTAGAAAGAAAAGGGCTCGCCTCGGCGCGTGGCGGGACCGGTTCCTTGCTCGCGAGGGCGCCACAAAGGCACGAGACAAAAGGCGGCGGCCGGAAGGAAGGGAAAAAAAGATAGGAAACACGAGGGAAAATACAGGCGGTGCGCGGGAAAGCGAGCTCAGACGGGAAAGAAAGGAGTCCAAGCAAACGGGACGGACCGAATCCTTCTGCGGGAACAAAGCTCAGGTGGTCGCATCGATTTGAGAGGCAGCGGCGACAGTCATTCCTCCCCGATTCCTCAAAGAGGAGTCGAAAAAGAAAAGGATGAAAGCGAGAGAGAGAGGGGGGGGGGGGGGGGGGGGGGGCAAGACCGAAAGAAGTTTTCGCTGCGGGCAAGGGCTGACCCGGTATTCGGAGTGCTGCGCGGGGTATCATCTCGTTGGTTCGCCTCGCGCGAGTACAGAGGCACCTGCTCCCCAATAGCAGTTAATCAATCGTTCGGAGAGTGGAAAAAAAAAAGGAGTATTTCCGCACGTACCATTCGGCCTTAAATTGTGGATTGTGCCCCCGGGACTTAAGTGATCAATATCTACGAGCGGTGTCCTGTTTCATTGAGGCTCATTCCGCTCATTGTCCTCGACTGGTTGATTCGTTTGTTGAGTCCGGATATGTCGGGAAAACACTGGGAGAGCTTGCCGCCGCCGGCGTCTTTAACAATTTTACTGGAACAATTTTATTACTTGCCCGTGCCTGCTAGCCTTGTTCCGAGCACGAACAATGCGACAGTACCCTGCCGTCCCTACTGCTACGGTATTCCCTCCCGATAGCCAGAGCTTCTGAGCCCTCTCTGTGTAGTTGCTTGAATTTTATTACCCCGAATTTTTGTAACCTATTATAAGATATCATCTCAAGTTCTCAACACGTGGGTAACGAAAACCAAGACCCCTGGAATGCGTCGAATTTCGAACAGATTCAAGTAGCCTTCTCAAAGAGGCGTAAGATTAAAAAAAAAACAGAGAATAAGCATGAACAATACGAAATGACATTCCTGGGGACGGTGACGTTATCTCAGTGCAGGTTATTGGCGGACGCTCGAGGCGGTACACCAGTTTTGTAACCTCCGAGGCATTTTTCCAGACGAAGCACGACTGGTGTTTTTCTCAATAGCGCCCACGCTGGCTCAGCGCGCGCATGCGCACCAGCCCGGACTAACGGTTTAGGCACAACGAAGTGGTCTGTACTCCACTCACGCTCTATGAATTCATTTCAGCGCAACTGCGCACCATCACAATCCGGCCAGTGCCTCCTTTCTCTTTTCGCTCGGAAAAAGAACGGGAGGCGAAACGGACACAAGACTCAAAAGATTTGGACCCGGAAATAAGAGGGCGGTCACACTGGAAGGGAAGCAACCGCGGCGGCAGCTAATTGGGCTGGGCGCAGGGGCATTCGAATCAAGAGAAAAAAAAAAAAACGTCAGGCGTGCTCAGAGTGAACGCGCGCGGGCGGCGTCCGGAAGTGCGCGAAAAAGACGCTGTCGAGAACCGCCACGCTCGCACCCTCCCTCTCACATTCGCAAAGCCTCCCTTATCCACCCACCCACGCCTCTCTCATGTGCGTACAAAAGAAAGCTCACGTTTCGCGCTCTCGTGTATGATGGGAATTCTTCGAGTGCGCACGCGTATATACGCATGTATGTGCTACATGCCAGGCACAAACGCATCCGTGCCGCCTCTCTCCCCCTCCTCGACCTCGCGCCTTCGTTTCACAGATCCACATCCACACACCTTCTCCCCCTGGATCTTAGACGCGCTCGCCATTCAGCCACCCGTACTCGTCCCGGTACAGGTACACCCAATGCCGGCCCGGGGTTTAATATTAAAAACTCGCCCACTCCTTATGGGAGGACCGGCGAGCAGCTCGCTAGCTATGTGTCTGTGGAGGGGCTCGGCTTCTGCTGGCTTTTTGTAGTACGTCGTCGTAGTAGCCGCGAGAGTATACGAAGCCCCGGAGCGAGCGGTCTGTCGGCCGCCCAATCTCGCTGCTGATGCCGCTGCTGCGAGAGGAGGATGGGGAGGCGTGCCGATTCAAGCCGGCGCGCATACGCAATGAGCCGGCGCTGTCGAGTTAACGCGTCTCACGTTTGGACGACAAGCGCCCTCCTCTCCACTTTCCTGGCTGGGCGCATCACCGAGCGTCCTTTGCTCTCGCTTCTTCCTAACCTCCCCTCCCCTCGCCTCCCCCTTTCATTCCCAACTCTTCCGAAAGCTTTCTGCCGCCAGCCGCGTTTTGCAACGGTTTTCCTTTCTGTTTGTTTGCTTTGTTCCGCTCGTCGTTTGGTCGTGCCTAGTGTATGCACCTAGGCCGCCTCGTGTTGAGTGCTCTGCCCATTTCGGCAGGGCTTTTCAGGGCGCGTTATACACTGTCACGCCGCACGCTATTGCGCGAAAGCTTTCTGAAAAGACGTAAAGAGATATAAAGGAAATGGCGAGAAAGTTCACCGAACGAAAAGTGAAGAAGAATAACCTAGTTGTTGAGCGCGGGACATGAGCGGGGGAGATAAAAAAAAAGCGCCGCGATATATGTTCGCCGGATACCGTCCTCTTTTCTGGGTTTTAAGCTCGTTTCCGCTGTGTATATACGCAGTGAGCGAGACGCGGCCCTCTCGTCGAAAACTTCGCCCGAATTCCGTAAATTGGTCGCCCGGCCCAGGCGTGCGGAGAATGCCGGCGCCCGCTGAGAGTCCAGTCTTTCCTCTTTCTTTACAGTTTCACTTTATTTTTGCAGATTTTCCCAAGGAAGCGTAAGCGCTGGAGAGTTCATAAATACTTGAAGAAGGCTGCTTGCTGAGTGCCGAAATCCTTTGGCTTGAAAATGCGCGACCCGCCTGACGCACGCGGTCGTTGATGCACCCGAAGTTAGCTTTCACCTGCAAGCACTGAGGTGCGACGCCGGCCCGCGTCTTTGTGGAGCTTGTTCTTTTAGAGCTTGCGGACATGAAAGAACCGAACGAGCCCCGTGTATAAGTGAAGTCGCATAAATGATTCCTTCAGCTAGAACGCAGCTTTCCAGCGAAATGTATACAGCTAGCGAATAGATGACGTGTAAAGGACGTACACTAATGTGCGCGTTCTTCTTAGCGTGAGTATATTATGTTCTCGAGGAAGGCACTAAAATACTAAAATCCTGCGCGACATGAAGAAAAAGTGAGAAGTTAACCTACAAGACGCATAAATCAGTCATGTATAGCCACGGGCGTACAGCAATATTCATAAAAATCGCAGACGCAAGAATCCTGAAGCACTCAGCGAATGCTTAGTGCTCTATGCTAGTAGTTTATGCGCAAGCCGTGAAGGTATAATTTTCGCTGTTAGTTTCTAACGACTGCTCTCTATCCGAAAACAGCAGTTCCGCCGCGCAGTCGACTAGAACGCTGTGAAATCCGCCACTATTGTAAAATCTATTTCAGACGCCTTTTCCACCGAACCTGCCGTGGTAAATTCTAGCGCGGTACAGCGCTAATGAGCCATCAAGTTTTCCACTATGACATTCGTGGTCGTCACAAGCACGCACGGACACATCGCCTGTATTTCGGATCGACCGATATACAGTTGAACCTCCTTATAACAAGTTGAAGTGGCACGGTAATTATTTCGTTATAGCCGTAGCTTCGTTATAGCCAGTGTTGGCCGAGCTTCCAAGAAGGATCGTTATCGCTTCGTTATATCCATTATTTCGCTACAAACAGCTTCGTTATAGTGATGTTCGATTCTGCATATA
>NC_135500.1:129281379-129338879 GCF_052857255.1 Amblyomma americanum
AAGAACGCGCACTACATCCGCGCGTGCAGGCACTTCGCGGGTAACGAAATTAGGTTTAACGATGGGGGCGCAGTAGGAGCGTGACCTTGTCCCGTGCACAAGGAACGGGTCTGGGACAAGGAAAGCGCCGTTGGGTTACCAGCACGTTCGGGGGAGGTCTGCGGGAAGGGCGGCTCCGGGAGTGTTTTTCGGGCTTGTTAAAAGTGCCGTTAGAGCTCGATACGGAACGGTGCAGCGGATACTAACCGAACCGACGAAGAAAATCCCCCCTCGCCCCCCCACACTTTTCTTAAAACTGATGTCTCATTCCAATTAAGAGCGCAGTGCAACGATTCCGGGCCGAGCTGATCGCCGGAAAATGAGGTGTCACACCATATTATCAATAACAGATTCCGCTAGTTCGACCGGAATTAGATATTTAACGCCTGCTAGCTCTCAGGACCTGGGAAAAACTGGCGGTTTCCTCTGGCCAGAATCCACATGTTCGTCTTGTCTTTGCGACTACGGCATTTTTTTTTTGAAGCACGTATATTTAATGCTCGCTTCTCAGCTTATGTGGTGCAGAGCGTAATCGGAATATATAGCAGACGGTGAGTGGCGTACATAAACATTCGCCGAAAAGAATGCAGACGAGAGCGAGATCAGAGGACACGGTATGGGCGCGAGCAAAGCGTTAGTAAATTCAGCAGCACTGAGCTTGAATTCAAGTTCTTGAAGAGGGGGAACTGAATTCAGAGACAAGCAGCAGCTGGGAAAAGAAAAAGGAACGCGCACGGTCAGAGGAAAAAAAATTACTAAAGAGGACAACCTCCCCCAAGCCCGGCGTTGTCGCCGACGAGCGCTGAATGCTATGTGCGCGGAATTTCCAATTCGCAACGGCCTCACGCGTACATCAAAGCGTGGTGGCGTGGGCGAATGCGAAGCGCCGGCATCGCCCCTCCCCTTCCCCCTACCATTTCTTGGCTGTCAGGAGATGTCTTCTAGTCGTGCTCGTCTTCTACAACGCGTTGTCTGTATGTGGTTGATGCTGCTTGGGGGCGCTGGCGTCGTATTCCTCCCAAGGCTGCGGTGTGCAGGCATGAATCGTGGGCTTACTATATGACGTCGCAGCCATATTCGAGCGATGAAAATTCTCCGGGGCTGTAGTTGTTGTTGACGTATTACCTTCTCTCACTCTGTAGTCTGACTTTTGGTTACTTTTTTTTTCGCTCGGCACGACGAGTTTGCCTCATGGCGCGACGCGGAGAAATATGCAACCGCGGCAGCCGTCTCTCCCGGAGACGACATAGCAGAAGCGGCGCGTACTTGTTAAACTTTTCCACTATTCCCCGTTTCCTGTACAGCGCCACTCCTGTTCCTACTAGCTACTTCCTGCATGTCCCTGCGATGTCCCTGCGATGTATTTGACGAAGAAACATGTGCTAACTAGCTCAATTTTCCGTTGTACTGTTTTCTTTACAGTTTATACTCATAATTTGTTTATAACCAAACATTCCCACTTCCTACGTGTAACGCCCTTTTCCCTAATTCGAATTTTTCCTTTTCCCTCATCAGTGTCGCCCCGCCGCGGTAGCTCAATGGTTAGGGCGCTCGACTACTGATCCGGAGTTCCCGGGTTCGAACCCGACCGCGGCGGCTGCGTTTTTATAGAGGAAAAACGCTAAGGCGCCCGTGTGCTGTGCGATGTCAGTGCACGTTAAAGATCCCCAGGTGGTCGAAATTATTCCGGAGCCCTCCATTACGGCACCTATTTCTTCCTTTCTTCTTTCACTCCCTCCCTTATCCCTTCCCCTACGGCGCGGTTCAGGTGTCCAACGATATATGAGACAGATACTGCGCCATTTCCTTTCCCCCTAAAACCAATTATTATTATTATTATTATTATTAATATTATTATTATTATTATTATTATTATTATTATTAATATTATTATTATTATTATTATTATTATTATTATTATTATTATTATTATTATTATTATTATTATTATTATTATTATTATTATTATTATTATTATCAGTGTCACAGCAGACAATTCGTTGTTAACTTTAATAAGTCATACTTCTGCTTTCAATTACACTACGAAAAAAATGTTTTTAGCATGAGGACGCCTTAGTCCGCATCTATCGGCCAACTCCATAAGGTTGCATGGTTTGTGTCAACTTTTTCATCTGAGAGCAACGCCAACAGCACAGACGTAATGAGGAATCGCGCTTTTGAGAACACACGAGTCCAGTGCCTGGAACGGCGACTACATGAAAGTTAGATTTCTGTACCTTATACAAAGCATAGTTCCCTTTCTTTTGCCTACGCCGGATAAGATGAGAAACAGAAAACAGTCTCGATGTACGCTGCTCTCTGTAACCTAACATTATTGACGAAATCCGTCTCTAGACATTTTGTTGAGATTAATCTTGCCGAGAGCACGTATGATAAACGGAAAATGTTTTAATGAGCGTGAGTCGGCAAATTTCTGTCCCTGTCGATATGGGCCACGCCGAACGCGCCGTGCGCGGAAGTACCGCACCCTGCTTTACATACAGGCTGTGGAATATCGACGCAGCAGTGACCTTCAACCAGCCTTACTTAAAATTTGCAAGGTCACTCTGGAGGAACATCCATATCATGAGCCTAAATAGGAACAGGGAGCGAGAGCTGGTAAGCTTCATTGCGGTTATAAGCTATCCAGCCCAATCGGGGTATGCTTCCTTCTGTAGGCGAGTATGTTTACGGGATGATTTTCGTGACTAGAGTCGCTGCCACGCGTTTCACCGCCGTCAGCGCACTCCCACAAGATGGGGCCAAGTGCGTCGTGTAGCTTCTGACTTGAGTGTTAAGACACCCCAAGAACGCAACTAGATTCGCTTAGTGTGCAGCCTGGTAATTCATCACCCATCGGTGGTTTTAGAATCATTTCTATAGCTCTTCTGTACTTTTGAAGAAAAAGCGCGGGAGTAAATGTTCTAGCAGGAAAAGACGGTCAAAAGACGTGATGCAAGAGCCGGTGCTGCAGCTGAAGTATACACAGTCCTACACAGAAACGATATTCCGCGTGCAAGCTTCAAAAGGCCGAACGAAGCTACTTTGCGGAAAGTATTTCGTAACTGTGCCGAAGGTATTTTTCAAAGTTTCGTGCCAGTACCCAAAGGTATATAGCCAGCGCAACTACCGTCGCTGCAACCATGGCCATGCTGCCGCCAAACGTGGTGCTCCCAGAATTATTGAGATATCAAAATATGGGGAGACGGATAAGTGCGCTTTTTTTTTCTTTCTGTTTTCATTCGATGCTCCTGTATAGAGATGAGCACTGCCTACCTCTGTTGAATTTCTTGCATGTCGCATTGCATACATTCTCCATCGCATTGGAGATCCTGAAAGCGCCCTCTCATTTTAACTATTGCGACTCGGTGCGACACGAAGCTTTCACGTTTCGCCCTTTCTGTGGCACGACAACGTTCGAGATCAAAGCCGTATAACCGACGCCGAGCCACTCCTTCAGCAAAACAGCGTCGCTTGTCGCAAGCCGCTCTGAAAGCGGTCCCGCGATCCTCGTCTTTTGTCTTACTAAAATGGAAGGCATCAAGAGCGCGGTACGAATCCTTTGCTTAAGGCCTGGCGCGGGAAAGTTTGATTGCAGACCGAGTATTCCTTTGGGCTCATTCAGGTGCGACTGGTTCCTTTCTTTCGATTTGTTTAATGTTGCGTACGGGTTCAATAGTGCGGCTCTAACTAATATCGGCTCTCTGACCTGCTGCGACATTAATCATCTTTTGAAGCGCCCAGCGATTTCTTTTTCTTACCCTATACCTATAGCTAAGACCTTCACTGAGGTATCCTGTCTACTTCGGTGGAAGCTGTTAATTTGCGCCGAGCACCAGGCTGGGGGAAAGCTTGTATCCATTGAAAAATTGGTCGCATGGGGATCGAACCGAGCACCTCCCGAATGCAAGGCGCGCATGCTGAAACCGCTTGGCTACCACTGACCCGCATAAATATCGCGATTCAGTGGGTTCAGTCTATACAGTCTATAGACTTCTTATAAACTCTACTGCCTTCCTATAGATATTGTCTATTCATAGTCTATAGAGAGTGTCTATAAGCAAAAGTCCACTAAAATTGTATGGTCTTAAATCTATAAATTGTCTATAGGCTGTCTATCTGATTTGTACTGCTTATAGGTCATTCTCTAGGATTTGTCTATAGACAGCTTATAAACATTATAGACAAAAGTCTATAGACAGTCTATAGACTGTAAATAAAATTTTGCAAAGGGTACCAGTCGCGATATTTATGCAGTTCACGGGTGGCCAAGCGGCTTGAGCATGCGCGCCTTGCATTCGGGAGGTGCTGGGCTCGATCCCCAACGACCAGTATTTCAACGGGCACCAGCTTTCCCCCGTCCTGCATGGTGCTCGGCTTTTCTCGGGGTGAAATATTCGGGAAAAGAGTCTTGGACCGAACCGTCGGTTCTGTGATTCGTTTTGCCGTCAAACAACTCTAATCCGCCTCGTACTAAAATAAAGCCCACTTGTGCCCCTTTTCAAGCTTAAAGTGACGAGATTCGAAGGCGCAAGCCCCCTTCCCCAAGCGATCCACCCTTGGAAAGCCGAGAACAAGGCTGCAGGGAATGGCAAATCCATTTCGGAAACCGGTGGGTAATCTGCGGAAGTGGAAGTCGAACCCACCACCTCTTTTATCGCTCCTAGGTTCATTTTGCAGTCTGGAAGTTTATCTATTTATTTTACCCTCAATGCCGCGGAACAGCAGGAAATGGAAGGGTTTAAAAAAATAATGAACACTATATGAAGCCCACTTTCATATCTTTACACGACCCACCTTTGCTTAAGTGCACACTGTTAAGCATAATGCCATACGAATAACCTGTTTATCTGTAATGCCTACTTTGTATTCCTTAAGGTGGTTTTCGGTATAATGCCTTATTGAATAGTTGCTTAAAGTTGTCGATTATAGTCATAATGTATTCGTGAGCTCTGTGTTTCGTAATCTAATAAATGCATTGCAGGGTATATAATGGTCATAAATTTTGTGGAAAGAAGTCAAATCTTTCAACACTTCGCAAACGTCATACATTAGTCTCATGCCTGTGTCGCGCTATGAACACTATTTATTTATTTGTCCCTTTATTTTTTTCCATCTGGACGAGCAATTATGTGCGCAGCGTACTCCTAAATGCAACGTTTGTTCCCCGTTCACCAAATCGCGTTTTTTTTTGTCAGCCTCCCTATAACAGGTCATCGATTGTAATCGATATTAAACCATGGCACGTTCGTGCGCGTTGGCAGGCAGGCAGATGCACAGGACCCGGCGGAATATATTCGGCGATCGCCCGTAAATTTACGCACGACGCAAGCAGAGCGTTTAAAATCGTCAACAATTACTCTTTATGCACGTGGTTCGCATTACGTATGCGCGCGCGATAGGACCAGAGCTGAAGCGCTGGTCTCGATTTTGCCTCGCTCTACAATTATTCACTTCGGTCATAATGTTTCCGAGAACCAGGCCTCTCGACGGCCTTGGAGAGAGGCAAATTTAAGCGAAAAGAGTGTACAGGGTATATAATAGTGAATGGACAGATTTATAATAATGAGGCCCCCTCGAGCGAGGAGTTCGCTCTACGCGAGAATATGGATATATATGCGCCCGGGCGGTGAGCTCATTACAGCGATGAGCGAACCGTGGCGGGATAACAAGATCAGCCCGCGACGTCGGGCGGGCGGTGGCCACTCGATAGGCTATTACGGAACCCGCCATTCGATAGCCTATTATGAGTGGCCCGACTTAGAACGCTGCGCCAGATTCAAGCTCGGCTACGCCGAGGCTGCAGGCACAACTCCAGGCGAACGCGTGAGCCGAGTATTGAGGACAGCCCCCGCTGAAAGCTTAACATGGGCGTCCATAATTCTCTCTAAAGCAGGTGTATATGAAAAGATCGTTTGGTGACGACGCCGCAAGCGATGTAGGTCAACTCCGAACGTCAAGAAAGTGTCATGTGGATTTGTCCAGCGAGCCCTACCAGAGAGAACTGTTTGCAGGATAAGCTGTAATCTTTTAGCTGCGCTGGTGAGGCGTGGGTTTAGGCTTTCTTTGACTCTATATTATGGACTACCGGCTGGGAAGGGCATGGAATGAGCGGAGTAGAATTCGGTTCTTGGCGAGGCCTTTCAGTGTAATGGAGCAGAAACTTGTCACTGGACCCAGTTTAAAATTGTCTACATGATATCCCCAAGCCGTGTAGCCGACCAGCTTTCGCAGGAGCTTATACCGTCTCTAAGCCCCATTTGGGCCAGCTGTTAGGTCTCATGTCGCAGTTGCTGCTTCAAAATCAATTTCTGTTGTGAACCATACATCTGTGAAAATAGCAAAAGTAGCAGCATCATAGTAGCAGTAGTCAAGTCGAAGGTTCTTGTGCGTCAGTTTTAATTGTAAAGGAACTGTGGAATATTGTAAGGTACTGTTATGGAAATATCGAAGGTAGTGGTCCGTTCTTTTGGCGTGTATAGCAAAATAATTCTTAAAATTTGTCCATCGCTTGCACCGAGTAGTTATGACTGCCATAGAAAACCAATAGGTAATGTTTTTAGCGATAGAAAACGCGTTATGAAAAAGAAATGCAAGCCTGCCGAGGGGAGATCTGTGGATATATTGATTGTTATCACGGAATCTTACAACATATAAAAAAATTGCGTTCATAAACAACTTGCCGTTGGAAAATGCGCTTTTCCGGAAGTTTCTGGCTATCAGTTGCAGTAGTAGTAGCAGTTGTAGTGGTATAGAATAATAAAATAAAAAACAAGTCGTACAAATGCAGATATATAGTGAAAAGGACGGAAAATATCCTGCATTGCACGGAAACCAATCTTTCCAGGAATGATCAATTTCGATGAGAAGCGGGCGCTCAACAATCCAGGAAAGTAATATACGTGGTATCGACGTTTCGGGACAACAAGGGCCGCTACCCAGAGTTGCGAGCCACGGGCCTGTATATGAGCCACGGGAACATCGACATGAATTTAATTTTTTTTGTTAACTTCGCGAGCTCCTTTTTTTTTTCTTAAATAACGAATTAGGACAGTCCAAACTCTCCGCGCATTATAACCACGACTAGCAACGAGGGGATTCGGCCCACCGTAAGCCATGAAATTGAACTACGGTGGGCCCTCTTGTGCTGTATATTCTGCCCCGTATGTGCCGCCAGTGATAAAGCGTATAATGACTGAGAGAAAAGGAAGCGAGCTGAAGGGGTGCTATACTTTCTCCTAAAGCGAAATGCGTCGGCCTTTTCAAAAACATCGAACTTCGTTATGGGCGCACCGGAGGAGGAAGTGGCAGTTGAAATTTCAAGGCCACTGCGACTTTTCTTCTTTTTTTTCTTAACTCCAGCCACACGCCTCCGCCGCCAGCGTATATTCGCAGCAATCAACGCGCCGGACGTAGTATACCCCGTTTCTTCCGGTGCGCGCGGTTGGGGAGGCGTGGCACTTCCTTCCGGAAGTTGGCTACCCTTTCTTTACCCGTTGGCTTCCGGGAGCTTCCGGCCGTATAAGATGCGCCTGTGAGCAAACGGCGCGCTAACGCCAGGCCAGTGGCGACATGGCGTTTATGTATATGAGCCTAGAGAGAGAGGGACAGGGTGTTGGGGAAGGGCGTGCGATGGTAAGGGAGGTTGGTTGGGAGGGCGAGGGGTTATTAGATGCGCCGAGGAGGACGCGGTTTGCATCGGGAGGTCTCTTAGCCCGGGCCGCTGTGTCGTTAACGGTCTCGCCGCGGCGGAAGTGAGCAGGCTATTCTACATAATCCGTCGGCTGGACTCGCTGTGTACAAAGTGTCGGCTGGCGCTTACGACGGAGGCCGGTCGTTAACCGCCGAAGTGGAAGTTACACGCGACTGAGATCGGGATGAAGATGACAGAGCAGGAAATGATACTAAGTAGTCTGTTAGCGCTTTGGTTGTGCAGCACATGCATAGTCATGAGCATTTAACGCTAGAGCGGGCTTTCTAACCCTTTGATTCCCTGATATAACGCCTTCTTTTATTGGTTTATTTTTTCTTGCAGAGGGGCGCTAACTCACAGTTTGAGTTCGGCTGACGTCACCCGAGCGTCTCATAGGGACCGACAGCTTACCGAAGCCTATTGTCAGATTACGATTGCAATAAAATCCCCTTGCCTCGTATTTACAGGCTCTGGCACAATGTTATATGGCGTTTGAACTAGACCTTCTGAGTTAAGCACGGAATATTGCATAAATGTACAAAAATCGACGCAGCATGTGGTCAAACCTTTGCATAATATAAGTGTACCCCAAAACGTCGACGTGGCTGCAATAGCTCATAATCATAATCATCATCATCAGCCTTAATGCACCCACTGCAGGGAAAAGGCCTTTCCAATGTCTGTCCAATTAACCCTGTCCTTTGCCATCTACGCCCACCGTATGCCCGCAAACTTCTTAATCTCATCCGCCCACCTAACCGCCTGCCGCACCCTGCTACGCTTGCGTTCTCTTGGAATCCATTCCGTTACCCTTAAGGACAAGCGGTTATAGACAGCTATTTCTAAAATGTCATTTATGACAAGCTCATGTGCCGTCTGATACGAACAAAGTTTCTGCTTGAAAGCGGCGCAACCTTCGAGGCCAGAAATGGAACGGTCCATGAAACAGCGGCAGTCCGCATAACCTGTAGACATGCGCAAGTGTCTATGTACTCATCCTTGCATAAAACAAAAGCGTACACGCGTGCATATTTTGGCGAAGTTGTGATACGACAGTCCTGAAGGTATGTGCCAAGAAGCAATAACATTTATGAAAAAGTTTTTGCTTTTTGCGGCTTGGACCGCATTCGTTTTCGGTTTCTCGCGACATACAGTCTTCGTCAAAAATACGCAGCCCAAGAAGTTTGCTTCCAAGCCGTGTAGCGTCGTTCTTAAGCACATTTGGCAGTCCTAAGCTTTAAAGGGTTTGGCGCTTAAGTTCCTAACGCCTTCGCGAGATTACGGTCCTTGAGTATGCAAGAGGAGCTGCGCTGCAAGGCTCAGAAGCATGCTGTACCCCTTGGGCTGTATACTTTTGACAAAGACTGTACGTATATACAATTGATATTACACTCGCTTATCGCTTTTACCAGAATCGCGCTGTATAATTAAGTACCCGTGTGCCTTCCGATTCGAAAATTCGTCAAGTATTATGCTCTCTTATTAGGGCTATCGTGCTCTGAATAAGAACGTGAGTAAGAACTCCTTAGCGCTGTTCGATGTCTATCTGCCTGACAGCTCCACTTAAGTCGGTATAATCTATAGCTGCCCGGAGCTAAATGTGGGACGAATTTAGGAAGTATCCCACTGAACGCGCTTTGCCGCCCTTGGCGCTTCGATGTCGTCACGGTTAGCCTTAGCGATACCACTGACGTAAGTCGTTCTATTTGTCCACGCTAGTGATAAGAGTACCCGTTTCAGGACCTTTTAACGAAATCGGATTAATGCGACCTCGCAACGAGTGCTCTCTTGGCTATACATAGAGTGATACGATATACGTCAGGGAACGGATCGTCATCCGTGGAAGTGTTTTATCTTGTCGATCGACCAAGAAGGCGGCGGCAAGTTAACTGCTGGGGCATCATTTTACTGTCATCACTCCCTAGCAAAGTACCAGGCACAGTGCGTAGGCTTTAAGCTCCACATCGGTAGAGAATTTGTCAAGGGACATATACCCTTAGGTTCAGATGGCATAAAAGAAAAACATCTTCTTCCATGCTAGGACCACAATCAGGATCCATCTATACGTACGTATTTGCTAGTCTATATGCTTTACTAATTAAAAAGAGTACATTAACGCACCGCGTATTGAAACATGAGCGGAACGCCGGTCTAATTCTGCTGTGCAAAGCAGAGTTACTATGCTGTCGCAAGGACAATGGGTGCAAATACCTGTATTTGACCTCTTCGTCCTGGTCGGTTCATTGCTTTTATGTTCTACAGAATTCGTGCGGTACGATCTCTCCCAACGTGAACTTTTTTCTTCTCCATGGACCTTCCGTTGCGCAGCCTCCCAAGTCATGTTTGGCCGTCATCAACTCGCTCAGCTGATCATCTCACCATATGGCAACCTGCGGCAACGTGACAGTGGACAGCCCCTCATTTTTCTTCAGCAAACGCGACATGTTTTTGTTTTTTTTTTTGTCGCGATGCAGAAAGACCTGCTCTGCCGTCTCGCGAAGAAATTGTCTTCATTCGAAACCAAAGTTACATCGTCGCCTCGAAACCTTCCGTGTGCCGGGTTGCAGGAAACCCCGTTTTTTTCTGCGTTAGGCATACCTCATCTCCCAATGGATATATAAGGAAAATTTAATAAAGGCAAATGCCATTTAGCTGAAGTAATTAGGTACCAAGGTCAATTTGAGCAGCAAATCGTCACAAAGGCTCGCTTTCGTAACATTGTTCCGCGGCCTTGTGGGTACAGGACCCGAAAATAGACTCATGGGAATAGACAAAGTTCGTTCAGCCATATTTTCTTCTCTAAGTCGTTTTTTTTTTTTTTGCAATATCAACCATATTACTACCGCTGCGCAAAATTTCCTCCACTGCGCTGACCAGTAGGTGCGGCACTGTTGGTCCACTGCATTGCTTCCGGAGTTTAAATTAGTGCAGTATGTGACCAGCATTGTTCCTAACCCCTCTCCACGAAGGCCGCTGTATTGTCTGAATAAACGTTTTCATCACTACCACCATCCCGGGTTCGAACACGACCGCGGCGGCTGCGTTTTTATGGAGGAAAAACGCTAAGGCGCCCGTGTGCTGTGCGATGTCAGTGCACGTTAAAGATCCCCAGGTGGTAGAAATGTTTCCGGAGCCCTCCACTACGGCACCTCTTTCTTCCTTTCTTCTTTCACTCCCTCCTTTATCCCTTCCCTTACGGCGCGGTTCAGGTGTCCAATGATATATGAGACAGATACTGCGCCATTTCCTTTCCCCAAAAAACCAATTATCACTACCACCACTGCACGAGCTGAAGCCTTATCCGGAACCGCCTTTCATAAGAGCGTTAGTTCAAACGAAGCAAATTCCCGGAGCTAGTTCAAGGATGACTCGTCCTCTAACTTGTATATAGCCAGCTCGCTTTAGAGGACCTACTAGCTGTCAGTAAGCTTTATGCGCAAGCACTTTTGGAAGTCGGCGAGTTTTCGCCTTGAACAACTATCAAGAAAACTCCGTCCGCCGACGGATGCTTCAAGAGAAGTCTACTTCGTTTGCTTTATTTTCTTTTTCAGTTACGTGCAACCGTAGCTTAAAGAACTCCACCAACTTATACGGATGAAACGCCATGAGCGTTGACCTTCACTCTATAGCCGCGATGGCGTTACCGCCACAATATAACGCGCTCCAAAAGTTGAAGCGCGCCCCAATAGCTCTCGCTTTTCGGCGCGCGTCAAAACTCGACAGAGCGAAACTTTGCTCTCAAAAAGCCGGCCTCGCGACGCGCCTCTCTCGGGCGCTAAGCGCTTTATTTTTTTTCTCCCTTTTTCATTCCTGTCTCCGATGACGCCTGTCTTGATATACGACCATAATGCCATCCCGGCGAGAGAGGGCGCCATATATATCTCCCGAGGAAGAGTGCGCGGTGGCCAGCGCTCTTCCAGAAGCGCGTCACGGGAACAAGAACAAGAACAAGAGAGAGGCTGGCTGCGACGCGTGTGGGAACAAACCAACGCGCATCGGACATGACCTATAGTAGAAGCAGTGACGTAGGTGCGGTTGCTGGGGGTGTTGTTGTGGCTCGACTATATATATATATATATATATATATATATATATATATATATATATATATATATATATATATATATATATATATATATATATATAAACGCAGCCGGGACAGGGTGCTGCGTGGAGAAGAGTT
Organism: Amblyomma americanum; assembly: GCF_052857255.1. Taxonomy (NCBI): domain Eukaryota; kingdom Metazoa; phylum Arthropoda; class Arachnida; order Ixodida; family Ixodidae; genus Amblyomma; species Amblyomma americanum. The sequence continues at coordinate 129,293,295 of NC_135500.1, forward strand.
ATAGCGCGGGGACTCGGGAAGCGAGAGCACTTTTTGAGACGTGCGGTTGCTCCGAAGCCAAAGTGATCCCGTCCAGCTAATCCCCGTGGCCTCCATGGCTGCCGCCGCCGCGTACTTACTTACCCTCCAGTGCTATAATCCGCTTGGCAGAGGCCCCGACCCTGCAAGATGGACGGACGGCGCGGCGTTGCCAAAAGAAGCGCGCAACAACGTCGTGGTATAGTTCTCTTCCACGTCGTCGTTAATGCGCGTTCCCTCTTGTTTTGTTTGCGAGGAGTTCTTTCTTCATGTCTACCCGGCATCGCTTTAGAAAGGTCTCCGACAAACAAAGCGCGCCATCTGGGAGCCCAAGGTGGATTTACTCCGTGAGGAGTGCTGTGTAAGTCCCCTGTTCCGACTGCGGGACGTCGGACCGACGGGGGAAGGAGGAAGTGGCGTCCGCTATTTCGATGATCCTGTTGCTGCCGTCTTGACGTTCTTGGCGTTGCGGGCTGCTGACAGCTGTGGCCTATAAGCTTTCTTTGTTTCTATTATTCGTTTTTTGAGAGACGGCTGGTGGCATCTCGGGTTGGCCGAAAGAGGGTCGGGTTGAAGGAGTGTGCGCGAAACGCAGTTTGTTCTGAGGATGAGGAGAAATTAAGAAGCCGCTGAGGGTCGTGTGTACGCGGCTTGAAACAAAGAAAGGGGTGAAGCTGGCCGGCAGTTCTTGGTGGCAACGCTGACCCCCACACCGGACAAGGTTCAAATCAATTTGGTTGAAAGAGCTTTTTTTATGTTATTTTCATGTCCCTCCATCGAACTACACACACACACACACACACACACACACACACACACACACACACACACACACACACACACACACACACACACACACACACACACACACACACACACACACACACACACACACACACACACACACACACACACACACACACACACACACACACACACACACTTGGTTAGTCAACCTGATCGCAGGAGTGGCTCAGTAGACAGCACATCGTATATATACCACGTGGTACCAAAAGCGTAAAATAAAGGAAACCCCGGCCGAAATGCACAACAGACAAGCTACCATGAATGTGGAGGTTCACGGAACTAAATTTAGTCATTTTTTTTGCAATGCAAACTAAGGAAAACTATATCTTTGCCCAATGATACTCAGCTAACATATGCAGATATGAGCAGCAGACGATGTCCAAACCTTCCTTACCTGATTTTACAAAAAAACTGCCAGTGAAACTATTGCCTACGAAACCGGTTCAAAAAAAGAACAAAAGACTCAAAAACGGCCGCATCCTGTGTGAAATACGACGAGCACTTGTCTGGGGATAAAAGGACTTTGTACAACAGTTGCTGTCTTATCGCGCGGCAGGCACGCTGTAAGTTTATGCAGAGTCAACACAATGAGCGGCAACTCGGGTTTCAAATTAACGGCGCCGAGCTATATAGCAAACGCACGCCATACGTTATTTCCCTATAAGACCACAGTCTTTCCAGCGCGGCGCGGGAAAGCTTCCCTCATTTATTCCCGCAGAGGAAGAGGTCCTTCGGGAAGCTCCTTCCCCCTCGCTCCTCGGGCCGATACATATGGACGTGTCGAGCATAACGATCCCTTGGGCGCGGGGACTCCCCGCCGCCAGAAAACATAAGGCGCCAATTGCCATAACCGGCGTTGACGCGACGCTAGGGGGCTCCAGCGTCAATATACATATAAGATCGCCAGCGCGCGAATAAGAACGCAAGTGGACAGTCGGGCAGCAGCAGCGAACCATTGAATGCGAGGACGCGGAAACAGGGAAAAGGAGAGAAAAAAGGAAATACGGGATTATCGGTTATTGTGTCCTTGGGAATAACAATCAGTTCGGCGCCGCCGGCGGACAAACAGAGGGACGCAGAAAAAAAAGGGGGCGTCTAGCCAGTACCGAAGCATCACGCTGCTTAATCACACAGCCCCTATAAGACGAAGACGCGAAAGGGACAAACAATAAAGCACAAAGAACGGGCGCAGACAAACTATATTCGGGAGTGTCGGGAAAAGGAAGAGAAAGGGAGTTCGGGACCGAGGAGTAACCAAAGGATGAAGCCGGGCCGCGTCCAAGTTTTCTCCCGCGGGACGGATTATGAGTGCGAGGCAAGATTAATGGCTTCACGTCGCGGAGGCGAGTTTTGTTTTGCGTGTTTTGTTTGCGTTTCCGTCGCTGGGGGCTCGCCCCGGTCTTTGCGTCGTCTTTCCTTGCTGTGTGCGTGTTTAGCTCTTCGCTTTCTGGTTTGCTTTGCTGTGTCCGGTGCGGTTGTTCCTGATGGTTTCACTTGGTGGCCGAGCAACCCACGTGGCAGAATCTTTGCGCCCGCTCTTGGGACGTGTGTGTGTGTCCCCCTGTTTGTTGTGTTTGTTCGTCGCGCGTGGGGTGTATTTATATATTTATGTGCATTTATATGTGGGTGTATTTATATGTACGTGCGTTTGCACCCGCGGCCGTCCGCGTTCGCCTCTTCGGGCTCCATTATTTCCGGCAGGTGCTTGCCGCCGCCTCGCACGACGCGCCCCTCGCTTGCTGAAGTGAAGAAGAAAGTCGCAGTGAAGAAGAAAGGGCGCAAGAGATTGCGCCGTGTTTGGCTTTTATTTCCATTCTTTCTTTACTTCCCTCGCGTCGCCTCTTCACTTCTCCATAAAGCCCTTCGCTTCAACGTCATGAAATATCAGCTCGCCGGTCGAGCATCCACTTAGAAGTTCATAACGGAACTTGTTTTGCCGTACTGTTCTTTTCACTCTGCTTTGGTCATCGTCTGTCTTGATAGTCGTAGCAGCAACAAAGACGCGATGATTGCGCGCCTCTTGGTGCCGGTGGAAAGGCTTACGAGATTAGCGAGGAACTTCCGAACTCTCGTCTCTACGGTGTGTGTGCGCCGCAGCTGCCGCGGAAGTGAGACGCAAGGCGCTCGGAAATAAATTTGATGATTTCTTTGGAAAAAGTCAGGAATTTTTATGGTCCGTTGCCGGCATTACAAAAAAAAAGAAAGGGAGACATAAATAAAATGGGCGGGGTTGTCAAGATTGCTCTTAATATGTGTCTTTGTGCAAAACTTTGATTTGAAGTTCGTCAATGCGAGATTTTCTGAACAAAAAAAAAAACGAAAGAGGGGAGCGAAGCACACGCCTTGGAGGACTTCGCTTTATTGTTGGCATTTTCTTTTCTATATTTATATAGTAGATAAGTCTGCAATCTTCTATGTAATGTTCCAAAGGTTATAGTGTAGCACAACAGTGGTAAATTCCTGAGTTCCTGGAACACGCGGCTCATATAGTCACCGTGACTGCGGGGAGATGTTTCAGCGTCTGTATTCACACACGAGAGTGGAAAACATTGCTTTTTATTTTGTTTTGCGCCAGGAATACTTTTAACCGTTAACAGACAGGAAAGTAACAACTTTAGCGAAAATGTCGCTAGGCTAGCTTGAGTTTGAATACGAAGTGTTAATTATCCTTCTTTTCTATATAAAAAAAACAACTATAGAACGAGCAGCGTTAAATGTGCTGCACAAGACAGTCATTTTGGAAACGCTTTCAAATCGCAGCAAAACACTGCGGCTTTGCTTGTGTCCAGGTCGAGATGATTGTATACCTCAAGAACTGCACATGGTCGCGCGTTTAAAACTTGATACGGCCGTTAGTCATGGCGACATTGGCGGTGCGATGTGGCCGTGTGCTGCTTAACTTAAAAAATTCCATAACAATTGAGGCATGAAAAATAGATGCTCTTGTATGGCATTACGGTGTAGGGGCGACCTTGCAGCTTCTGGCGCGAATCGTTGAAGGAAGCCATTTCCCAATGCACTTTAATCGCTTTTTGTTAGCAGCTTCCATTAGGGAGTGGCGAAAAGTCGAAGAGATTTCGCAGACGAACTTCATTCAGAAGACAAATGTATGTGGTTGAGAACGCAGTTCTGAGGTCAGCATGGAAAAGAAGACGGGAAAAAAATGGCACCGCCACTTCCTATTTTTCCTGCGTTTCTATTCTTTCTATCCCTACTTTTTTTTTTCTGTACAGCAACTTTTCTTATACAAGGCTGCGTTTTTCTTTTCACTCTCTCTTTATTCCTCTCGAGGAAGCATCGACCGAAGGCGTGCCCGCATTAACGACCGCGGCTCGGTTGGCGACCTTTCAAAAATTGATCCGTGCACGTACATACGACGTCTTCAGGCTTGGAGCGAATCCGCAACGACTGTCTTCGCACCGCAAGAACCCACGGCTGACCACGGCTCGAGCCTGTCGAGAAATCCTCTGCAGCACATATATATCTCCCTGAGCGGACTTCCCAGCTTGAAGCGCCGCAATATTTGTGCATTGAATGCATTCTTGCCCCTAATACTTCGTTCCCTACGGCACGGCGAAAAAGTGGTAGCGCAGCCACTGCTACAGGTGTCGGTAGCGCGGATGCCTTTGAAATGCTCTGCTTCACTCCAAACCGGAATGCGCCTGTATGGGCTATAAGCTACCATTTAGCTGACTTTCTTTTGTAGCGATAGCTGCATTACGGTAGCATTTCAAGCCTTCAGCGTGGCTGCGCGGCGACCCTGTCACGTGGTTGGTCACGTGGTGCGGAGAATCTGCCGGCGGCGCGGCGCCGTGGCTGATCACGTGGTTCGTCACCTGGTTGGTCACGTGACCAGCCAGGTGGTGCGGAGCAGCTGCTGCTGCCGGCGGCGCGGCGCGCCGGCGAAACCGAGCTGCCACAGCTGTGCGCATGCGCCGTGTCAAGTGGGACGAAGGTGAAGAAGGAACGCCCAGCGAAATGGAGCGGCGAAAGACTAACTTTGCAATTTGACTGAGCAAGTTCCACTGGGGCCAGCTGTGGCTATTGCGTCACTCCAGGTTTAACTAGAGCTAAACCACCGCCAGTTTTTTTTTTATATAAAAGGGTGTGCGCTGAAGGCAGATTACTGCTTTTTACTCCTTTCTGTTCAGACTGTTAGCTCTACTCGGACCGAGCACTATAGGTCCTACACGTGGGCATATAGGCATATGACACGTTTTATCACATATACCGCTCAGGTTGCGTCTGCATGCGAACTGTGATCCGGAATTGTACTGCCTGTAACTCTGTAACAGAGAGAGAAAAGGAGAGGCTCGACGAGCGCGGCTCCCGCCTCTGTGTCAGGAACTTTTCGGACGTAATTCAGAGGAGGCAGAGAACAGGGAAGAAAATAGGTATACTGCAGGCTTAGAGCGAAGTAAAGAAAAAAAAAAAGCTGGGTACGATCTATCTCGACAAAGACCCCATAATGAAATAGACTGAAGATGAAAAAGAGCGACCCGATGTTCGGAAAGCACTTCTCGCTTAAGGCGAGTAAAACAAGCCCTATTGAAAAATGTGTACAGGTTTGAATACGAGACAAATAGGATTATGGCACATTTCGTTTAACATTATAGGACGAAGCTTCCAAAGTGATTCAGCCTTTGAGTGACTCCTTAGTGGAGGGCTCCGTATAACTACCATTACCCGTGGTTAATTACCGTGCACTTACATCACACAGTGCATGCAAGTCATGGGTTCGAACCCGCCCACTACGGTAGCACTTCGATGGAGGAAAAATGTGAAAATTCCGTGTACTGTGCATTGTTAGTGCCCGTTAAGAACCCCAGGTGGTCGAAATTATCCGGATCCCTCCACTACGGCGTCCCTCATAGACTGAGCCGCTTTGGGATGTCCATCCTATAAAGCCAAACCAAATGTGCGATAATCCTATTTGCTGACCCGTTCAAATCTATATATATATATATATTTTAACAAGGTCTTTTTAACAAACAATCTTTAACAAAGTATCTTGTCTAATCTGACTGGTATCGTTCTTTACTTCATGTATAAATTCAATGTGCACCAAATAAAGCCGTAGTGGAAGTTTAGCGCTTGTGTTTGTCCCCTGTTTTGTTGCTGCGCTATGGATCATATATATATTTTAGTAGGGAGCGCACAAAAAAAATGCAGCGGGCCTTTTCTATACAGCTTGGCGCCATTAACTACACACATACACACCCTCTTCAGTGGCGCCAAGATTTTGCCCTGTTTTCCACTGGCCGATTTCTTCAGCTGTAGGGCCCCCATTGTTATGCCTCTCCTCACTCGAGCACATCACAACCCACCGGCTTTTCTTTTTTTTTTTTTTTTTGCTGCGACCTATGACTTCTTTCGTACAAATGAGCCGGCAAGGGAGATACCCATCACGAACGAATCGATGAGCATCCCCCTCTTTTTTTTTTCTTCTCCGTGTCACACTAAAGCAAAGAGTGCATGATGGGTCCGCAACGGCGCTCTGAGCCTGGACCCGCAGAGCGGCGGCAGACACGGCCTGCAAGATCAACGACCTGTTGCTCCTGCTTGCTCCCAAACTGCGCGGATTCAAATTGCCCATCTCTCTCTCACCTCCCGACCGCCATCTACCACTTTCCTCTCTACCACATCGATTGTTTGACGTGTACACGGAAAACAATGCGCACTGACCGATCGACGTCTATAGTGCGCTGCACTGACGGGTTTGGCCTTCCCCATGTTCAGCCTCCGTCTGCCGCATGCACCACTTTCTTTTTTTTTTTGCTGCAAGGGCACTGTATAATACCCTGCTGCACCGAGCATCCCGGCGACTGTCGAACCTCTGACGATCGCCTCCCAGTGCGGAGGGGGGCTAGCTGGCTGGCCCATTTCTCGATCTAGATGCCCGGTTACCCCCTCAGACGCTATCCACAATCCTAATGCTCTTTGTTTCGCCCGAGAGCAAACCTTTTATCAACGGCGATCAAGTTTCGGGTCTTGCGGAGACGGCTGCACCCTCGGAGAAGAAGGAAAACAAAAACCAAAAAAAGGTTACCTAAAGACACAATAACTCCTGTTCCATCTCTCGCTTTGGTGCTGCCGCCGCTCGCCTGCAGTGAGTCAAGCGCACGACTCTGTTTTCCTTTTTCTTTTTTTAAGTAAAGAAGCAGGCAATGTAAATGGTGCGAGGCAGATAGTGCGGAAAAGAACTGAAAGAAACGAACAAACTAGAAATGTGAAGATCGAGAATATCCGCTTTATTGAGGTCGCAAACGTGGTCTTTGTTCCGGGGACTGACCCCGGCATCCTCTATCTAATATTTCGAGAGGGTTGTTTCCACAGCCTCCTTTTTCATCTTTCCTTGATGTTTCGACGGGGATGTTTCGGCGTGCTCCGCGTTGAAGCAGAGGTAACATAATGGCTACGAAAATTCATGGTTAAAACGACTGAAATCTGAACATCTCTCGTGGGTCTCTGATATCAGATCGATCAAGTGAGGGAAAGGGGGGGGGGGACCGGTTTACCGAAGGCATTGGTTATGCCGGGCTTCTCCGTTGTGATTACGTTCGATTACGGCTTCGCTTGTTGCGCCAAGCTCGTGTCCTCGCCAGCGAACCGAGCGTAAAGTCGGATGAGCCAGACTGCGTCGTTTGTTGGCGGTGACCTGCAGCCGTCTACAATTTTCTTCGATCAGCGAAGGGAGACGTCGTAACCAGCATTTCTGCGGTTCAGAGGAAGACAACGGAGAGCTTGAGACACTAAATGACTAAGAAGTTACAACCAGCCAAGTAAAGTGGGGAGCGAGTGTGCGGTTCGTGCTTTGAGAGTTTGTAACGTGTAAGGTGCTTATCTACGCGGCATCCACAAAACGTTAAAGATTAGCAGCCAGTGCAGCGCGTATAATGTACTTAACCTCAAAAATTCTTGTCAGCCGACGCGTCTAATAATAACAATAATTGGTTTTTGGGGAATGGAAATGGCGCAGTATCAGTCTCATATATCGTTGGACACCTGAACCACGCCGTAAGGGAAGGGATAAAGGAGGGAGTGAAAGAAGAAAGGAAGAAAGAGGTGCCGTAGTGCAGGGCTCCGGAATAATTTCGGCCACCTGGGGATCTTTAACGTGCACTGACATCGCACAGCACACGGGCGCCTTAGCGTTTTTCCTCCACAAAAACGCAGCCGCCGCGGTCGGGTTCGAACCCGGGAACTCCGGATCAGTAGTCGAGCGCCCTAACCACTGAGCCAGCGCGGCGGGTGCCGACGCGTCTACTGACGAAAAATATAACTTTCGTCTGGCGTAGCTGACTGATTAAATCTTTATTAAAAATATTATCCACTGTCTGCTCAGGGAATAATGAACGCCGAGGAGTAATTATGGTAATCCGATGATGTCGGCCTGTGTAGCGAGTGCTATAAGGTGGACCATGAGTCTAGCTGTACCCGTAACCCAGGAAGATGTCCAGTCTCTGTAAACGGCGATTTCGTGGTCTTGCACGTATTGCATTACTTTGTCTCCTATGGTTTGGCCCGTGAGACGAGGTGTTTAGTGTTGCTGTCTCTATTACTAACGAATTTGGTATATCCTCGTGCTATGGTTTATAGTCGCTGCCACTGTAACCAGTTTACTCTCCTTTATGAATGCCATGCGTGCTCTGCTTTCCAGCCTGCGCACACCAGCAGCACACAGTGCACTGCAAGTGCTGGACGCGCTACTTTCATTTCTTGCGGTTCAGCTGAACTGAGCTGCAGCCCAGTTGAGTTCCGCATGAATGATTAGGATGGCCGACAGCCCGTTTGCGTTGAAAGACATGCGCTGTGTTGTGTTCTGGACCGTCACGATCCTCGCCCCCTTGTCCGTGTCGTTGCTTCCTGGTGTCCTCGTGTCCTTGTGCGTTGTCTGACGATGGAAAAAAATGAAGTACCGACTGGCCCCAACGTTCTGCCTTGCTAAACTTTAACAGAGGATAAGATCCTGGGACCGTGGCCACAGCAGTCGACTGCCCTCATCCCTCCTCCCCAGTGCAGGGCAGCCGACCGGAACACTCTTCTGGTTAACATCCCTGCCTTGCTTCTCTCTCTCTCTCTCTCTCTAGGGGTGGGGTTATTGTGCTGCCTTGGGCAACTTGTCTGAACAGTTATGAACAGTTCGTGAACGGTTACGTTGTACACTAGTGCAAATCGTTGCGCTTGAATGCAGTTCGCTCGTACTCCTGTTGGTATGCCTCCTGAAGAAGGCGTATTCAATCCCGCCGTAAGAACAAGCCCGTATTTCTCCTTCATGTTTCTCAGTCCTCCTTGAAAATTTTATCATCGTCTGTTTATCATTGTCTGGCTCAGCAAGTGGAAAATTTCATAGGACGGAGTGAAAATTATTGTCGAGGCTTATGCTGCTTGTCTTCTCTTGTTTTGTTCTTGTTTTTATTCTTATTCTTCCTAGTTTCTCGTCTTCGGTTGTCGAAGTCATCGTTGATGCGTAGGATGTCCTGTCCGCAGTTAAGTTTAGTACAGATCTTTTTTTTTTTTTCACGTGAACAATAGCGTCTTTTCCGCTGTCTCATTTTAACCACGGGCTTTCGAAAGGTCATTTCCCGAGATACGTGGATATTATTCAAGAGCGCGGGAAACTCGCGACAAAGAAAAGAAAATAGCACGAACGGCTCTGCCCGGCTCTCTCTCTGCATGCCTGCCATCCCCCCCCCCCCCCCCCCCCCCCCCCCCCCCCCTCGGGAAGTAATAATAGGAAGAGCGAAAAACGTGATCTGCGCCTCAATGCGTGGCGAGCGCATTTAGGGGAAAAAATCCATAAAAGAAGAAGAAGCTAGCGAATTCGAGAACTAAATTTGCAGTTATAGTGGACGTCCACTCGTGCAAAAAAAAAAAAGTGGAAAAACAGGAGAGAAAGAAAGAACAGACAAATGCCGAGTCGGGAAAATGCGGAGCTCGGATGTGCGCCTCGCTCGAAGGCTATTTCGCACGGCATTTTTCACGGCTCGCGCTTTTTTGAAACGCACGCATCGGCTCTTCTTTCGTTCTATCGAAGATCCTCCGAAACGGGTCGTGAGCAGCTCCTATCTGCAGAAAAACTGCGCTTGGTACGTACCCCAGAGTTAAAAAAAAAACCAATAAAAATATCGAGATAAAAAAGAGAGGTTGAACGGAAGAATTCCGACAGCGAAGCTGCACGCTGACATACCGACGTTGTCGGTCCACCGCGATCATCTAAACACTTACACGCATGCACAGTACATTTACGCACAGAACAAGCAGCGAAGGTGCCGCGGTGAAGCCCTCATGTTTAGAAAAGAGAATAGAACGTTTTGAAAGAAAAAAAAATAGCGAAACAAAAGAAAAGCGACAGAGCAGCTGGCCGAGAGAGCGGCGAGGCCGGTCAGACGACCGCCGTTAACGCCTCTCGGGGCAAACAGTCTCAGCTGTGGCGAATCGGACCCCCGCTCCAGTGCCAGCGCAGAAAGAACACGAATGGCGAGAGGCGCTCTGTATACATATACGCACAGCCCGGGAACCGAGGTGTTCTGAAAGAAGCAAATCTTCGCCACCGCGAAAGAATCCCGGAGAAATTTTTTCGTGCCGCTCGCTTCGCGAGCCCTCCAGGCTGAGAGCGGAACGCTAGCGCGCGGTATAAAAAGACGCGCACAAGAACGCGTTCCAACCGCTCTTGTCCTGTTTCTTTCTTTTTCTTAGCAAACGAAGAAATAAAACGTGAAGATACACACAAAAGCCACGTTGTACCTCCGCCGCTGCATCAGAAAACGCATAGACAGTCGCTCTCGCACGCAGTCGCGCACCCGCAAGCGCACTCGCACTTACTGCTTTAGCGCGTCGAAATGCACTAACTGCTCCGGAAACGGTGGACACACGCACGCACACGCATAGCGACAAAGAAGTGAGCGGCTGCCACGAGTGTCCAAGCACGACGCGAGTGCCTTGCGCGCGTATTCAGCAACATATAATGCGTCAAGGAAGCGATTAGAAGGGAGCCCAAACGAAAGAATGGAATGCGGTGCGCGTAACATAGAGGGAGAGGATGAAAAGAGAAGAGAGAGGCAGGGGGGGCAGAGAATACTCTTCCGCAGCTGGCTTCTTCGACCGTCGCCCGAGAAGCTCATCTTGGCGTTACGCGCCGGCTAGCTTTAATGACATTGGCACGGCGGCCCCCTTTTGGCTTGCGCGGGCGGCCAACGCCGACTTTGATTTTCTTTTTACTTCTTCACACTTCTCTCTCTCTCTTTCTTGCTTTCTTTCTGCTGCCATTTTTTAAAGGTATTTAATATTTTGTTTGTTTTTTTGTGCGCTTCTTCGCTTCTGATATATACTTCTTCGTTAACTCGTAATCTCCCCGACGCAGGAGGAGCGGTCGCACACCGGAGCGGCTCTGCGGCGCGCGGCGCGGGACGCGTGAATTATAACGCTTTAAGGAATGGCCGAGCGGCTGCGCCAGGAAATGGCAAAAGGATGGAGGCGGACGGACGAAAATAAAGAACGTTTCAGTGTCGAAAAATGGGAAAAGAGCGGCGGGAGGAAGAGGTCATCTCCGTTGAGCGGGGGCGCGTGACTCAGTCTATATTCTACTTCCACTGTGCACTCTGCCGCTTTATGGCCTTTCTTGTGCGCTTTTTCTGCCCGCTTCTTTGTTTCTTTCAATCTTCGATGCTTTCTTTCTATTTCTTGTTCGCTTCGCAGAAGGACTCGTCGCGAACTGCCAGCCCTCTTCGTTCGTCGCAGCAGAAAAATTTCCGGCGCCATTTTCGACCGAGGTGATTGCAGAAGAGCACGGACACGATAGAAAGAAAAAAAAAGAAAAAGGTTGACAGACGAAAGAGACGCGGGATGTGCCTAAGTACTAAGCGACTCTCACGACTTTTATGTCTGTGCATTTGTACTTGTGGGAGGCGTCAGCGCCGCGGCCTGCCCGCGTGCTGTGTGTATACATATTTGCTTTGGGGGCGCTCATTTTCGCACCTAACTTCGTGGGCGGCGCATATTTCGCGAGAGTTTATGAAACCTTTACCTTTTCTGCGTCTTTCTCACTTTTTTTTCTTACTCTCGTTGTCACGTATGCGGCGGGCTGCTGTCTGAAAAGAAACCGCGAAAAAAAAAATAGCGACACAGGTGTCATAAAGTCCGTTTCCTGCGAGAAAGTAATCACCGTAGCGAAGCCACGCCTTACCTGCGTCCACTGTGCAGATGACGACGTTTAATGACGAAACTTTTCAACGAACGCGTGTTGAATAGCGCGTGGCGCGACGGCTTTCCTTTCACATTGCCTTCATTTATTTGTATTTTCCTTTCTCCCAGCAACAGGAGGAGAACGAGTGTTTTCTTACTTTCTAACTCAAATCGGGCGCCCCGCGCACGACGTGTCAAATTCCCTCGTCGTCACTTCGCTTCAACGCCTCACAAACGTGGATGGACGGGCGATGTGATTCGACACGCCGCAGCACCGTTCACACACGAGCAAATTTGCCCGCAGGGATGCCGGCGCGTTTCGTGGCTGCCAGCGCATACTCACAATACTGACTTACAAATATGCGGCGACTTCCCCCGCCGTGTTCCCCTCCCTTTGAGAGTGCGAGGTCCGCGCCCACCAAATTAGGCAGCTCTTACGCGTGAAACCTAACGCCATTCACGGCGGTAGACCGTGGAAAAAGTCGGCGGCGTTCACACACACAGGCGTATGTGCGCCGGTCACCGCCGCACATATGGCGCATTGACGGTGGCGACACCGCGCGGTTGTCGGAACAAAACAAACACGTGGGACGCCTCCGTGTGCACTGCGGCGTCGCGTCGGAACCAACGGAGGGATACGCCGATTGGCCCTCCATTGTCGAGAGCCCTGGGTCGCGCGGCTGGATGTCGCGTGATCGGAGCAGACGGAACGGGGAGTTATACGAGTTAACGGGTAGGAGGTGCGCAGTTTTTCACATAAACGGTACCAGCCTCCATGCAGCGTATGGCAGCGCCGCGCTACCTCTCAGAGATTTTTACTTCCCGAAAGGTACATATTTGCCTTCGAGCGGTAAATCTGACCCGAAGGTTAGCTTACACCTCTGAGAGGATCAAGTTTACTTCTTTGCAAAAACGGTAAATGTCTTTACGGTTTCAGAAAAAAAAAATTATGTGACTACTTTCGACATGCTAAGCCGGTGCAAACAATCAAGCCTCATTTGAGTTACTTAATTGCTGACTGTACAGCTGTTACAAGCCTCGCGCTTGTGAAAAGCGGCTGAAAAGCTGCGCGCTTACGGTTCTTAATTGGCTCGCATCGAGCTAATGTATGCCACAGGGGAACAGGGGAATACGACTCAGCAGCTTCCTGACACCCGCACTCTAAATTTTTAGGACCTGACTTGGAAAGTATTTCAATTACTGTCAACCGGGTGCGTTTGAACGCTGTTACTTTTTGAGAACTCTAGCACTGGCTTTAGTTTGACTCGAAGTCATGTGAAAGCCTCTGACAAGCGTAAGCGTGCGAATGATATCCTTTATTCACTTTGGCGCAGTTTCTCATCCTATACGTGCGGAATATTTCCTCAGCAGCCGTCGTTTCTTAACTCAACACTGCTTTCATTTGAGCAAGGTGTGTTGCTGAGCGAGTTGGTTGAGGTACACTCTGAGAAACATAGCGCTTGCAAACAACGGACGACATCAAAGAAGACACACAACTGCACTGACTAACAACTTTATTTCGGAAGGCAGCCGGTCCGCACATTTTATACAGATTAAGAACAGGAGGGAGTAAGCTTCTCAGAATGATTCCATTAAATGGAACCTGCAGTCTTTTTTTTTTAATTCTAATCGCATAATATGATTCGAATTTATGAAGCTTTTAGGTTAAGCATACTAAGCTACTTCACGCTAGCATTTAACGTCATGACGTAATCGCCGATTAAAGTTGCGGTGACAATCAGACTTTCCGTCATAAACATAGGAGGGGCGCGGAGAAACTTGGCAGTGACGTCATCGTGACGTTTCAGATTTCCGCTGCCTTCACCCACATCTTGCCGTGCGTTGTCCTATTCCGCCAAACAAAGCTTCGCGGCTTTTAATCGCGGTGGCGTTGGTTTTCTCTTTCCGAGCAAGCGTTACTGCATTAAAAAGATACCGCTGCTGTCGCTGACGTCACCATCGGGCTCACTACCACATTCACCACAGTAAGACTTGGAATGCTTTACCTGAAGCTCTTACACATTTGAGCCCTTTAAGCTAGTCTAATACTGAAGGCTCTTCAGTTGCCCTTAAATTTTCAAGAAACGACGTCGAGCAAGCAGGCAAGCCAAACCGACGCTACCTGCTCTGTCACAAAGCAATGCTGCTGGCATCTCTCGTTTGCCAATGCGAAACATTATATATGACGCACGTGGCAGAACAAAGTTCTCACGTTCACGCATATTAACGGCGAACTTCACGCTTTCCCCACCACTGCGGGATGTCACGAATGTTGTCATGCAATGCTGTGAAGATCCTTGGTCTTTAAGTCTTGTTAGCACATCCTGCTTTGTCAACATAGAACGTACCCTTTACGTTGTCTTTAGTATCGGAATTTTCCACTTGGGAAGATGAAGAGCGCTCACTGCTCGAAGCCGTGACACCTGTAGATTGACTCGTTATATAAAATGCCTTTTTGAGTACCCCAAGTGTCGAAAGCGAATGCGTATCTTGAGACAACCAACATCAGCAATGGAACTGTGTGTGTTTCAGGAGAAATTCCTCTCCAAATAAGTTCCAATTATTCCTGTTTTGAAGTATTCCCACAGACCGCGTTGTTTCTGCAAATGTCCTGATGTCTTCACTCCTTCTTTGCTTCGGCCAACTTCTATTACGCTTTTCTTTTTGTGTGTGCCCACACTCTCACTTCAGTAGACAATATGGCACGTTGCATGTACTGCCCCTGTTCATCCCCTCTGTTTAACTTCGGACGCAATGCCTTCCTAGCTAAAATATCCCAGCTACAACTTTAAGTAAAGGTGACCTCAGTTTCGTCAAGAGCAAATTAGATATGCGCACCAATGCACACTGCTTTTTCGTCGAAGAAAAATCACGATACTTCGACTCCAGTGGTGGCAAAGCGATGTACACCAATCGCACCCACCTCAATATAAGCTAAATAGACGCAGAGTGGAGCTTATCTGGGAGGGGGGCGAGGGGGGGGGGATGAAGGGAACAGAGGGAACCAGAACCGGGTGGTAAACCAGGGAGCTTTCCCTCACGTCCCTACTCCCTCCGCTCTCCCTTCTGTCGCGGGCGATTTGGCCCGGGAACGTCAAACACGCGCCCGGTGTGCTTGTCGCATTCAAAGCGGAGGGGGGGGGGGGGGGGGCGCTTGAGGGGAAACGTAGGGAGAGACAGGGAAAGAGGAGAACAACCACGAAGGCGGGAGCCTCTCGTTTGTGCAAACGTTTGCATTGTCGACGGCGTCGCGCACTATTCCCCCTCCCCCTTTGCATTGAAAAGTGCGCCTGGCCTGGAGTCAAAAGACGACGACGTCTCGAACCCCCGGCTCAACGATGGGGAGTCCGAAGGCTGCCCGACCGCGCTTCGGTCTCCGTTCTTTCCCTTTTATTTCTTCCCTATTTATTTCCCGTTCGTTTTATATTGCGCCGCGTCTGTTTGGTCTCCCGCCACCGTTTCGTATGCGCGCACGCAGGGGCCCAAATGGCCGGGCAGATTTCGGAAGCCCCATCTTTGACTGGCATTGTGAAATCAACGACGGCACTGGCTGGGAGGGCGTGAGCCATTGCTGTTTGCGCCCGTGCACTGTGGGAGAAGACCTGCGCACAATGGAGCGCAAGCGGGCACAGCAATCCTTCTCTCTCTCTCCCCCTCCCTTCTGCCCTTTTTCCCTCTCGTACCAGTCGCTTTAACCGGCCAAGATGGAAGATATACGGTGTCCCCCTCCCCTCATCCCCATTTCAGTCAATGTCGTCCTACACAAACGCGCACCCTACATAAGCTGGCACGATCCCGCTGCGCGCCATCTGCCCTGTCGGATAAATGACGCGGCCGGCTCAGCACGCATGCAGAGTGCGTATGCCAGCGACGGCTGCTGCTGCCCGGCCTCCGTCTCGCCTTGGTCCTCGGGGACCTGTGTTCGAGAATCGGTGGCGCCCGAGGATTTTCGAGAGACCCCGAGCAGCCGTCACCGCGGCCCTGACGATTTCATCCGCGGTGTCGCACGAAACAAGCCGCAACCAACAATCGAAGGCGCCTGTCGGGGTTGACGCGTTCGTCTTGCCAACCCTTCTGGTGTCGGCGGTTGAGGAGCGTGAGAAAAATGATCCCCTTCGGATTTATTCTTCGCAAACTTGACTCCCGAAGAACGCGCGCAGCTCGAAGAGCTGTTTTGCCACGTATGGTAATGTTCAGTGCGAATTGTAGTTCTAGAAACACGAGCACAGCTCGCGTAGTCCGTCTGCATAGACAACAATTCTGGACAACAGCATTTTTGAACGGGAAAGAGTTTATGAACGCAGTTTATATATCAGATTTCGCTATAGCAATCAATATATCCGCCGATCTGCCATCGACAGGCTTGCATTTGTTTTTTACATCAACATCTCTCCGAGCGTCAAAAGAGTTCCCCATTAGGTTCTGCTACACATAGGAAGCATTACCTTCAATATCTCCGTAACAGCACCTTACAATTTTCCAATGTTCAAAATTTTTGTGCAGAAATACTGGACATGCCACTGGTCACACGAAACAAGAAAGCATGTGTGCTGGTTCACAACTCGGTAAATTATTGGATATTTTATGAACGGTGTTCCCACGCCATTTAGTGGCAGACGACAATTCTAGCAGTGAGCTCTTCAAAACGGAAAACACTGTCCCGTGCTCTGACCTCACATTCAGGCCGCAGCATAAGCGTCATGCTGCGCGCGAAGTACGGTGCTGGAGTTGCTGCTGCTGACCTGTACACTGCGAGACATATATACATTTCAGATACTGTATGTATCCGTCTGCAGCACGGAAAGCAGGACGCCAAAAAAAAAAAAAAACTCCGCTCTCCTGGATGCCGTAAATTCAGCGGAGCAGGGGTTAACACGTGGCACACGTAAAAGAGAGTCGGACTCATATTTCCTCTGTCCCCTTCGAAACATCGCATGCCAGATAGTCACCGTGCTCTTCGATATGCACACGTATTTCGCAGTGGTTGTTGATCAACTTGACGTCGCCGCAAAGTAGCATTGCATATTGCAAAGAACTAGACTGCACAAATAAAAAAAAAACTCCTGGCGGTTTAGCATTGCTATAACCACGAAATATTGTGCGAAAGCAGGTTTTTGCAGGTGGACACCAACGCCACGTATACCTGAAAGCGCGATTGAACGCGCGTTTCCTTTCCTTTCGTGACTTGCGCACAGGTGGAAGTTGATGAAGACGACGACGTGCAATTAATTCACAGCGCGAGGGTGTGTGGTGCTCATAGTGCTCATAGCACAGTGCCCTCGTGCAGTGGTCAGCGAAGCTGATCTGTTCGCGTCGCCGCGGGTTCGAAACCCAGTCGCGGCGATACTTATCTTATTTCTCCAGGTTGGCCGAGGTCACCCTCATTCAAAGTCTCGTTGATTTCTCGCCATTTCCCGCACCACGTGACTAACTTCGGAGACCTCATCGCACACCCGAATTTTCCAGCTTATGAGGCCAACAGTGCTTTCGCACTGAAAAAAAAAACAACGCACATTTCACGAGCCAGAATACCTTTTGTGATGTGCGATCCCATAAACAATGTGACGAAGAGGCTTGAGTTGTAAAGCAAGTCCCGAATGCGAGATCAAACTTCTGCTCGCGAAAAACGTGGCTTTCCAAAGGCGCCTGGAGTGTCGTTTTACCTCATGCGCCGACAAGTTTTTCGCCGAGGCGCCGACTAACACCGCAAAAGCACTGACCGAAAACTTCGAAGGCACAAACTATCACAAGAACAAGTGCTCACGGGCACATGATTTCCTGGTGCGCGCCGTCTAAAAGATAAATATCTCACTGCAAGCGGTTCTGTCGCAACTCGAGCCTCTCGACGGCGTGTTTTTATATCTCTTATTTTTATCTGCAAACGCAAGCACGTGTGGCGATGATCAAAAGTGAAGGAAGATAGGTGAGCCAAATTGAAGCCACCTCCCGGAAAACCGCGTTTATAATCTCGCTGTGCACGAAGTTGATATCGTGAAGCAGTGAAAGATGTGCAAAGAACGCATCATATATAGAAAGAGCTAGAATAAGCCAAGAGTTTTGATTTGTGGCTTCCTAGTCCCTTTGGAGCCCCGCGCGCGTATCACGTGACCTGCGCTCAAGAACGGAAAAGTTGTGCGGACAGCTAGCTGTCCGTTAGGACGACGGCGCCGTACGGAAGATGTGTTTTCGCGCGCTGCGGGAAAGCCGCATGTCGGAAACTCGAGATATCGCGTGGTTTTTGCGGCCTTCTGCTGTATATATATATATATATATATATATATATATATATATATATATATATATATATATATATATATATATATATATATATATATATATACGGCTATCACACTCGAATCCCTTTCCCTCTCACTACACGCCCGCCGCGTCCTCCAGAGTCGAGATGGCGCTGACATCGGTCGACGTCAACTGGGAGTCTGCAGTCGCCAGAGTCGCTGAAAGTCGACTTGAAAGCCTTCGCCGCCGCAGTCTGATTCTATATTTATTTTTGTTTTTTGCCCCGTTTCAGAGATAAACACCGAGGAGTCAAGAGATGGATCCATAGAGCACACCGACGCCCTCAAGCGGAGGCAGATAAAGAAAGGCGCTCCAGAATATACAAAATGCGCATTAGGGTCGCCTAAGCGCTCAGCCGAGCGGAAAAATGCCCGTCCGCCGCAAGAAACCGTCGAGCACTGGTTTTATTTTTTATTTATTTATTTGTTTTTCTCAAAGCAGGCAAAGATGGAAAAACCACGAGGCGCTGGAAGAAAAGTGGCTGACTCGTGTACGTCCTCTCTCAGCTGGGGACAGACGTTGGCTGGAGCCGAAAAGTCGGCCGCATTCTGCATGCCGAAAACTGTCCAGGCAAACTTCTATCACCAGAAGTTGCCGGGACGAGAGAGACAGTTTCTCTGGTTTCTTCTTTTTTTTTTTTGCATCCTTAGGTGTTTTCTGTTTTCTGCTGACAATGCAGCGTGTTTCTGAAAAAGTACGTTATTGCGATGGATGCCTCCAGCTTTCTACTGAAAATTCAATTTAATTCGTATTCTTCATGAAAATACAAATAATGCGAGGGCAAGTCACCAAAAGGCTGCTAATTAGCAGCTCAACGAAGGTGAATGATAATAATAATTGGTTCTTTGGGTAAGGAAATGACGTAGTATCTGTCTCATATATCGTTGGACACCTGAACCGCGCCGTAAGGGAGGGGATAAACGAGGGATTGAAAGAAGAAAGGAAGAAAGGGGTGCCGTAGTGGAGGGCTCCGGAATAATTTCGACCGCCTAGTGATCTTTAACGTGCACTGACATCGCACAGCACACAGGCGCCTTAGCGTTTTGCCTCCATAAAAACGCGGCCGCCGCGGTCGGGTTCGAACCCGGGAACTCCGGATCAGTAGCCGAGCGCCCTAACCACTGAGCCACTGCGGCGGATCAACGAAGGTTGCTGTCCCCTTTTTGTGGCGGCTTTCAGGGGAATTAACAAAATATGTGTGCGCCTTCAAGTTTCTCAGCAGAAACTGAACTCCAACCATATAGAGTCAAACGTGTTTACCGGGTGGTAGTTCCGCATGTCTCGCTGTATACGCACATCATATGAAAATTAGAAAACTTCAGGGATATCATTTTGTCATTATGTTGCCATTCCACATAAGCAAATGATTCCCGTTGATTACAATCGGAATCGCTCATTTGTCGCGTCATACCATTTGTGCTTATACGAGTGCCTAGTCGCCGTAGCATGCAGCGCCAAACATGATGATGACGTCACAAATGTACGCACTTATACATATACAATATTACCGGCCCACTCATACTCCTTTCGTGCATCTGTCTCGTGTCAACTTTATGGTAGTGTCCCTTATAAGACTCATAAGGAATGAGTATTTAAAGAAATATCTGAGGGGCAACATCGTTTAATCCGTGAGCGGGATCATTGCATCGCTTCACGGTTCTCTAAAGATTGGAATCGCTTAATTCACGCTGAAACGCCCAACTAATAGTGGCGCTTTGAATCCGCTCTTAGTAGACAGGCCGTCCGTTCGACTCGATCAATATCCACAAGCTGGAAGAAGGCGCTTACATTTCTTCCTAAGTTTCCCAGATTGATGCGAGGCACCCGCATCAGAGTATATGTGAAGATGATGCCCCTGCGAAAGCTCGAGCAGCCGAAGGCGAAAGCCACCGGGCTAAGGGACGGCGAACAACGATAGAGACTAGCAGACGCGTTTTAAAAGACTAGCAGACGAGTTTTAAAACACTAGCAGACAAAGTTTCAAAACGTCTTAGGAATGTTGTCGAGTAAAAACGATCTTCCAAACTTCGCTCGCTACACAAACAAACAAAAAAAATCAGAGATGGCAAACCCGAAGAATCCCGGAGTTCCCTGCTCTGTTTATGTGTATCCGCAACCAACGTACGACGGCCACGCATGACCGGGAGCTTTCAAGAAGGCGCACTTGGCGTTTTCGTATGCCCGAACTCGGCAGCAGGAAATCCAGGAAAAGTAGAAAGAAAAAACGAGAAATAAAAGAGAACTGGGAAAAAAAAAGGAAATGAAAACGGCCCCGAGTAATAAATAAAAAAAACAGAGAACCTCAACTCAAAGGAGCCCACTTTTGACCAGAAAGAGCAGAGGTGCACCAAAAGGCACCGGAGGAGTTGTAGGGTAGGGGGGGGGGGGGGGGCGCAAAAGTTTAGAGCGGGGACGCCACAGGCTATTCCCCTCTTCCCTCCTCCTTTCCCTCTTTCCTGCGCATCCCCTGTCCCCCGCCTTTTGCCTGTCTGTTGGTTCTTCTTTTTCTCTTGCGTGCAGAGAACGCAAGGCGCAAATTAGATGCGCATACAGAGTACAGCGCGAGCGGGCGCGGGAAATAGCCTCGGCGCGGCTTCTATCTCGGACACTCAGCCTCCCCGCATCTCGAGCGCTCCTACAACGCAACTCCATTCCCTCTTTGCTGCTCTTGGCTGCGCGCGCAGCATGGCTGCCTCCGCCTTCATCTTGTTCTCGTCTTCTGACGTCTCGCGACCTGGCTTCGGCTCGCAGCAAAGCCGCGCTTCGTCTGTTTGTTGCTTCCGCGGACAGGTTTCAGCGCTTTATGCCTTGCCCCGTCAGTGCATCGTCAGAAAGCGCGCGCAGGCAAAGTTTTATGCGGACGCGAGCTGGAGGAACAGATCGCTGGATGGAACCTGGAGGCTTTTTCCCCTTACTGCAGGCACCTCTCCTTCGGACGTGCGCTGCTGCCTCAAGTGCCTGCGCAGAAGTATGCATGCACCAAGTACGGTAGAAGCTAAAGCGGCGACGGTTTCGCGAATCCTCCTTTCCACCATTCATAATTGCTCCCTCCTTCCGTAACTATTCCTCTTTTAACTATACATTCCTGAGTCCTCGTGGCTCATTTCCAACAAACTCTGACTAAATGCTGCCGCGAAGTTTGTACACATCTGAAAATGAAAACCGAGTTCTATGAGTGGTTGGAGATTGCTGCTCAGGTCATCTGCATGGAATTTGTTATCGATTTTCCTCTCACCTTTGAGGAAGCGGCGTTACACGCTGAGCGCGCCGGTCTATCATACGTGCGGAAGTTTCAGCCAGGAAAGCACGAGATACTTTCTCCTTTGGCAGTTCCCAAAGGACGCCTCTAGAATCACCGGAATTCCCATGGCTGCTTTCAAAAAGCCCGAAGCGCTTCGACTAATCATATTCTCGAGGTCTAATGTTTTAGCATCCGCATCATTCGCTCTACCTGACGCCAGTGCTAAGCGCTAGTGGATGCGTTCCAAAGCCACGCAGAGAATACCTGCGTGTTAAAAAATATATATATAATAATCGTGTACAGAGCAGAAAAACACACAAGTCAGCTTGCTGTGCTGCTGGCAGAAAAAAACAAAAAAAAATCCAGTTAGAGAAATGGAGGTCAGAGCCTTGCTCTCTGGCCGAAGAGGTGTGTGCACACTCAGCGCCAAGGCAAAGCGTAGGGCAGTTCAATCGCGAGGCGGAGGACACGCCTATCAAACAACGTCCGTCGCGTAGCACAAAGAAACTGCAGAGAAGGGTCAAGGCACGCGCACGCATGGTTATAAGAGGCGCGCTCGAATCCCCGAGGCAAAACTCGGCGCGCGTCCCACATCCCGCTCGAGACTTGTCTCGTTCCGTTTTTGTTTTCTTTTCACCGCTGTCGAGTACAACAGCGAAAGAATCGAATCAAGAAAAACAAACGCAAACGACAACAAAAAATGAAGAGAACGAAGACGTATACACGGGCACGGATATCATCGTCGTAATCCGCAAGGCCGAGCCAGCAGCGCCGAAGCTGCACCGCCGCAAATCCAGTCAGCCGATTCGAAAAGAAAACAGCGCGCGGGCCGCCAACAGACGTGATGGGCAGGCGGAAAAAATTTCGTCCGACGACGCCGCCGCGAGCGAGGGAGGCCGCGCCAAAGCCTCCCGTTCGCTTCTACAAGGGCCACGGCGCGGCGACCCCCTCCCCCCATCCTTCCACTGCTCGCCCGGTCCCCCGCGCCGCAGCTCCTCTCGACGGGGCATCGCGGCGGTCTTTTCATTTCACCGCGGCTCAAGCCTGCCCTGCTCGCCGAAGACAAGAGAGAAGACGATCTCGAGATGAACAGCATGCGCGCCGATGCTGCTGCGGCCGCTCCTTTTGGCCTTATTGTTTTCCCAGGCGCACGCTTGCTCGCGAGCGAGCGGCCATGCGAGGACAGACAGACAGCCGTCGCTCGCGCTCCGCCGAGAGATGAGCTCACCCCATCGTTTTATGCTCCGACCTTTCTTTCCATTCCACCACGCTTGCTTCCCTGTTCTCTTCGCCTCCTCTCTCTCTGTCTTTGTTTCTTCGTTTCCAAGCCGTCGCAGCGTGCGGCGTTCACCGCCGTTATTACATCGTGTTTGCCTCCCCGTGCAAAGCGCGCGCCGCTGAACATCGCTCCCCCCTCCCTGGCTAGCGGCGTCTTTGCGGCGATGACGAAGACGATGCGGATGAAACCAGAGCGCCCGCCGAAACGACGACGCTCGGGCGGAAGGCGCTCGCCGCGAGCGGTCGACCTCGAATGCCGAGTCGATGCGCGGGCGAGATCCTCGTTGCATCGTTGGAGCGGCGGTGGAAAGCAGGCAGATTAGGCTCGCGTTAGCATGCATGAGCGCACGCAGGTATACGAGAGCGTCGTTATGCTGCGCCGGGCTTCGCTTGCTAGCTGGCCTTCGCGGAGAACCGACCGAGTGGGCCGTCGCAAACAGGTGCGTCTCCCCGTGTGTATCAACGAGCTGGAGGAGGGGGAGGAACGCGTGGCGACACGCTCAGTAGTGTAGTATGCGCCGCGCTTTCATTACAAGTCAGCGTATTTCTTCTTTCGTTCATGCCCGGGGCGCGCATATTGCTAAGGTCGAAACAGTTGCCCTTCAGTGAACTTACAAGAAGCAGCGGCTGTGGCTGGAAGGAGGTCACTCGAAGCTCGTGAAGCGTGCGTGTTTATGCGAGCTTGCGTTATCCTCCAGTGCCCACTGCGCATGCGTTACGGAAGTCGAGTTTTTAACCCCGAACCCCGTTGGCCTTGGCAATGCTTGCCTCCTCTGTATAACTTTTCATTTCCAAGCCGTCGCGGACAGGCGCTATATAAGTTAACGACGGAATCAACTACTTCGCGGGTAGGTTCCTATGGTAGAAGCTTTAACTCACCTCTCCGATCGCATTTTAACTTAGCTTTCTCGCTTTCCTGGCACTTTTAACAAGTGCTCGAAGGTGTGCAGCTTCCGTTCGATAGACGAAAGAGAGATGGGCCTTATTGAAAAGCAGATTGTGGTCAGTATTCGGGGAGGCTTGTGTTCAGGGCAACCGAGATGTACACATCTTTTCCCGCGCTAGTGGAATACAGCGCCTCTCACTGTACGGTTCTTGGTCCGGTGCAGTTTAATATTTACGCAAATGTGCGATTTCTGTCCATAGGGAATATCATATTTCGCGGATTTTATTAGCACTGGTTTTCACCGGTGCCCAGTGTCACCGATTGGACTTAATAACAAGACAAAAGCTGTAGGTTTTGTCACTTCATATATTCACAACGTCGGAGATGAGGCCATCGAAAACGTTTCATGTCTACTTAACCGCTGATACATGGAAGCTCATATGCAGCCACGTTTCAAATAAAACGACAAGGGCTCTTGGCTTCCTTAAACGAATACTGCTTCAAGCTGATTCGCAAACGCAGCTTCTTGTATACATTACACTTGGGAGGGCAAAGTTATAGAGTAGACTTCCGTAACTTGGCAACCGTTTTCAGGCTTACTTCACTAATTGGTTGCATCCGTTCGACATAAGTCTTGAGATTCGTAGCCCTTGACTGCGCTCGTTTCACATCTCTAAATCTTCTAAAACATCTTACAAGTTTACTGGTCTTTCTTTAATGATGACAGAACAAACGTGTTCCGAATAATCCAGGAGGATTACTGCAACTCTTCCATCTTCAGAAAACGTTCTTTGCAACCAGCCCACGATGTGTCACCTAGCCTGGAACAACCTTTTCATTATCAGCATTATTCCGCCAAGAACAGGCATGTTCAGATGTGTTCCGTTCTTTCCATCTCTCAATGAAACTCTATCGCAAAAAAAGAAAAAAAAAGGTCTATATTATCGACCATGAATTCAGTTAGTTCCTGCAATAAGCACGCTACACCCTTCGAAAAGACGCATTGCTTCATATTCTCTGGGATTGTTCTGGTTTGCTTTTGTTTTTTTTAACGACTTTTTGCATGCTATAACACATCTGTACATGAGTAAGCCAGATTTGGTAAATATAAATTTGTTATCAAGTAACTAAATAAAGCGAAAACATGGAAGAATGTACAGAAGGAACGCAAAAACTGTATAAAATGTCATAAGATGTGCCTTCAGTGCAATGCTTTTTCCGCATCTGCGGCTCCATGAAAGCGCTGGTCGAGAAGTCGGACCGTATATCCCGGCTTTTCAAAGCTTGGAGTCCAGCTTCTTTCTTTCCTTCTTTCTTTCTTTCTTTCTTTCTTTCTTTCTTTCTTTCTTTCTTTCTTTCTTTCTTTCTTTCTTTCTTTCTTTCCAAGCTGAGCAGGCTGAAAAGAGACAATCGACCGGTGAACGGTCCAAAACGCGCTCGCATTCCTTGCCGGAACGCTGCCACCCACGTCATCGCGGGCTTCTTTTCTCTCTCTCTCTCTCTCTCTCTTCGTCAGTGACCTGCTGAACGCCCGCGATGGAACATCAGCGATCTTCGATCGTTTGTATGTGTGGAGCGTTGGGGCCGCGCAAATCCTGTCAGATCAAATCGAGCCACTAATCGACGTTCAACACGCGGAAGGGAATCTGCCGACACTGCAGAACAAACAGGGGAAAAGAAAGAAAAAAGTGCCTGCAGTAATTGCCGCGTTCAGTGGATCGTCTTTTTCTCTGCCATTTCTATCGACTTCGGGGGTAAAAGCAAATGAAAAAAGTGAAACAAAGAGATCGAGTTATACGCCATCGAGTGTACGGGGTACCGACGAGTGCTCTGTGGCGTGCGTACACTGCACGCTATGATTTATGACGTCTCGAATGGATTAATGGCACGTCGACTTCGAGAGCCGCCTGAATGAAAGCGGCTGAAAATGTGCTCGGCTATAGGAACCCACGGCGCTCTAAAGCCTCTGCGTTGGTTGTGCGGTGATAGCAGCGACTTCATACATTTCCCGCTTCTTTCCTCGGGTTCGTCTGTACTGATGTGGAGCTTTATACACCAAAAAGCTGGAACTATGTTGCCTCTGCGGATGGCTTCGGCATCAGCTCTCTCAACTGGCAGTTCTTCACGCTTCTCACATTTGTTTTTACTGCACCGATACTAGCTGTGTATGACACTTCCTTTTGAGTAAAGCCTGGACTCCATGTACGCGAAAACTCACGCGAACGCGAAGGCGACGGCGGCAAGCGACGAGCGACGCCGTCGCGCGAAGCAAAATGCATGTGTCGCTTGCCGTGTCGCTCGGATCTGCACCCACAGAAAATTTCGCTCGTCGCCCGGAAGTCCCCCACGCGACTGGCCAATCAGAGCCCCACAAAGCCGTTTCCGGTTTGTCCACGGTTTCTCACGGGCACATCTCACGAAACCAGCCCGTCGTCTTGGTCATCGCCACCGTCGAGAAAATATTTGGTTTTGTAGCTGACAGGCAGACCCGCACGATTTAAATAATTAAAACAATCTATTTGTTGGGTGCGGAGGGCTAACAGCATTTGGAGCGGGCTACGCGAGCGGGCGTACTGCAGGGAGAGATGCGTGTCGAGCCGCGGGTACCGGCGCTCGATCCACCGTGCCGCTGCGCTCCAACTGTGCAGAAACACTCGCGGCGCGCATTCTCAGTGGTATATTATAGTTTCCTCACTTACAGTCAGGTTGCGGTGACAGTTTATGGGAGTGTTTTTACTAAGCCGGAGTGCACAGGCACCGAACGAAAGCACACCTCCCCCGTGAACCCGTGATGTGACTTCGTCTCCGCAAGCACGCCTTTGGCTATCTCCACTGCCGCTACACCGCTGCCGTAGAGGAAATATTCCTTTGGCCCTGACTATGAGGCACATTCACAAAATTTTAAGAACAGGTTACGGGCGTGTTTTTAAGCTTGAGTGCGCAAAGCACGGAATCCGCTGCGCACGTCGCGGGTTCGCGTCGCCTGCCGCCTTCGTTTGCATGGAGGTTGCCCACAAGCGACAGAGCGAACGCCAGCCGTCGCCGCCGCCGTCGCCTTCGCGTTCGCGTGAGTTTTCGCGTACATGGAGTCCAGGCTTAAACCGTGCCCAGCTTTCCTGGGCATTAGCAAGTAGCGCCATCTGTCGGCCTCCAGTAGCGAACATCGCGTGAACAAGAGGGTTCCGAGAGATTCTGCCCGAACATAGTGGTTATCATTACCGGCTCTTCCTCATCACTGCAAAATATCACTTATAAAAGGCTTTCTGCGATCACACCAGCTTTTTCGACGGCCATAAAAAATAAATCGGATGTACCAAGCGTTCAAAATTCCCGCGCTTTTTTTTTGGCGCTGCGCGGCACATAACGGCAGCGGTGCGAACTAGAAACATTTATCCAGATTTCCTGCGCTTGGGCGTCGCTTTCGTTGAGCGTCGCAACGGTCTGTGCATTGTCTGCGGACTAAGACAGCTTTCGCAGGCAGCGCTCATGAAGGGTTTTCGACAGTTGATTAAAATCTGTTGAAAATCCTTGATGATCAACTGTCGACGCTATCAAAAGTCGACCATGAAGATAACACCCTCTCACCTTCCAGGCTATCCTGCAATTGCAGAGTGCTGGCACTTATCACCGCGGTGAAATTTTCCGCTACCCCGGAAGCGGGCGGCTTCAAGTAGACTTTACTAGTAGTAATCGTGATTACAAGAGAAAGAGAGATTCTGAGAACTGCGCTTCTCCAATCGTTTCTCACTGTCGCTGCAAAAAAAAAAAAAGAATCTAAAAACTACAGATCTGCTGAGCACTTCAACTGATTAAGAAAAAGGAAATTCTTCCCAAGCAGACAGTGTTATTCCTCGAAACTGGATACCATGCAGGTTAATGCCGGTAAGACTGAACTAGCACGACGCTATCTTACTCCTGTTTGGAAAGAGGAAGAAAAAAATCAACCAAACGGAACTGCTCGAATGCTTTCCAGGAAGGCAGCAAGCACTCTGCGTTATCTTGCTGACCTTCGCTAACTTAACTGTATAACCTAACGAGATCAAAAGCCGCCATCAATATACGACTCGTATATATAGCTCAGCCAGCAAAGGGACGCATATAGCTTTTTCGGTGACGCACGCACGCTCGCACGTGCAAGCACACAAAAAAATAGACTCAAACCCGGATACCGGAAGAACTATTAAAGCTCCATAAAAGCGGCGGTGTCGGTTTTAGGTACAGGGCAAACCACTGCGCGCGAAAGAAACAGGGTTGCGAGAGGAATGTCATTATAGAGGCTAAAGAGGAACTAACGGAACCAGAGAGACAGAAAGGAAAAAAGAAAAGGCGCCCTTAAGGAGAGAATAATGGACCATCCGGCGCAAAACTGCGCCGAAGATGGCTCTTATGTAGATATCCGCACACACGAACGCACTCAGAGCGGCTAGTAGCGCACGTATAAGCGCCCGAGGCAGCGGCGGAGGACGGCAGATGCAAAGCCTCACGGGCACCGTTCATCGGCGAGGAATCATCCCACTCGAATTCTGGCCACGTTTCTTCCGTCGCCGCTGGGCAAAGGCGAGGGCAGACGGGGCGAGAGTTTAGGGACGACCAGTGTGCGGCGGCGTCCGCAGTCGCCAAAGCCTTATACGAGCGCCGGCCCCAGATGCGGACAGCTATAGATACAGCCTGAAAGTGGAGCGAGCGAGCGCCCCAAGAAACGGAGCTACTCCGGTGTCTGCGGCGTCGGTATCGAAAGCTCCATGAAATAAACAAAGAAAAAAGAGATTATATGCACATACAGGAAGAGAAACGCGCAGCGCTGGGCTTCGTTTTGCCGAGTGGTAAATGTAACTGCGGAAGAGCGAACGAGAAAATGAAATGATGAAGAAAATAAAAGAACAAGGAAAGAAGAGAATCGGAGGATCCTGTGCGGAGGACTCTCCGCCGCCGCGGTCTAGCTGGCTGGCGCGCGGACGACATTTGGGGCCACTACCGCTGGTATCAGTCGCGCGCGTCGCCGCTATCTCTCAGTGGGGCCCCCTTCGGGGCAAGCAGACGGGGGTTCAGTGAACCGAACCCGCCGATGGGCGGAAAGGCCGCCGCTGAAGGCCAAAGGGTGAACGAGAGGAAATAAAGATGTGCGCTTGTGCTCGGTGGTCGCGGGGACGCCGGGTTGGAAGATAAGGGAGCAGAGACGGTATACGCAAGGTTGTCTGTGGCCGCGCGTGTCAGCGGGTGCCTCGCTGGCGCCTGCCGGAATGTGTGCGCGAGTTGGCGCCGGTGCTCACGTTTCTGTCGAGGTTTTCGGGTACTATATACAATGTATAAATGCGCCATCTGGCGACGATTCAGTTCACGTGGGATGTGCAAGCGAAGCGAGCCTTCGGTGATAACCGAGCGGATGTTACTATTTGTGGTACATCCGTAGATGTCTTATTTGTTCTTATTGATGGTGATGTCTGAATTGTACTCGGCAAGAGAAGAAAGAACACAACGTCTGTGAGTGGGTGAGTGAGTGAGTGAGCGAGTGAGTGAGTGAGTGAGTGAATGAGTGAGTGAGTGAGTGAGTGAGTGAGTGAGTGAGTGAGTGAGTGAGTGAGTGAGAGATCAATCACGATGGTCGTCCCACTTCCAGGTGATGAACAAAATGTATCTTGGTTACGATACAGGCGACGTATCGTGCTGTGCTAGGTCAGAGAACAGGGCGAAGGTTCGTCTGTGGAACGGCCCGGCTCGGCAATGTTAGACAAACTTGGGGAGGAAGCAGGCGATGGAGCAAGAACTGTTGCGAGATTCTAACGCGAGGGCAATTGCCCCGCCACTCCAAGCACGAATATGCCTATATGGCAATAAAAAAAAAAATGAGTAAGCTGTCTTCCTTTCTCCCTTATGACTCCTTTCTGTTTAAAGTGTGCATGGGCTTGTGGAGTCAGGGCAGCCACTACAACCTGTCAGTGTGGGATTCCGGGTCGACTGATAAAGTGATATTCTCTTAGCTCGCATGACACTGAAAGTGTTTACGCTTGGCGGTTGTTTACCTTTCTTCTTCGGCGTGTGGGTCAGCGGTGGGAGATGTGGGGCGATGCGACTGTTGAAGCGAGCATCTGTCTGCGGTTCTTTAGGTGGGCGGCGCATTATTCTTTCCCTCTAAACACGAATAAGCCCATATAGGTGTAAAAAAAGGTAGTGAGCTATACTCTCGTGCACTCCTTTTTAGGGGCATGGTATGCTGTCCAAGTTCCTGAGTAGATTTCGATCGCTAAGCACACGGAATGCTTACTTTTCTCAATTGAAGTATATTCCCATAGAAGCTGCGGCTGCTGTGCGAGTCAAAGAAGTAAACAAAAATTAAAATCCGCCTATTTTTTATGCCATTCTCATCAATTTCTTCGACCTTCTCTCAAGGATACTGACACATCACCCAGCCTGTGGCGTCTGCTAAATGACTTGCACGGGTTCTGGTGTGAAAGTGAAACAACTCTGCCCGTGCCAAACCGACCTACGAGTACGCAGAACTGCACAAACTGGTTGTACGAGTGTGCGCGCGCACTCATAATCTCGTCAGGCTGCATACTCGAGAAAAGCACTCCTTGGGCAACTATAGGTGCAGGCAAGTGCCAAGATCAGTCAAGCTTAGCGCAAGGCACGTAAGAATGAGAGCATTTAGGAACAATTGCTGCAGCATACGAGCGCAATCATTTCGCACGTGTTCATGTCCTAGGAAACTGTTTCCCACCTTGCCGAGATTATGCAGACCTGCCCTCACCCTTCTCCACCCTATCCTTTATACCTGCCCTCTCACCTCTTTCATTTCATTTCTCCAGTCTGCCTGCTATCCCTTTATTTCCGCTCCCCCAGCTCAGGTGCTTCTGTAGCGATGACAGATGCCGGGGCTAGCAAAATCTTTTCCTCCCATTTTATTTTTATTTGATAATAGAACCCTTACTACTACCTCAACCTTCTCGGGACGTCGCATTCACGAGAATTCGTAGAAATGCTGCTGCTTTAGGCGTGGTTTCTAGCTGGAGAGTACCGAGCAACCTGAGAAACGACTGCGTTTCTCAGGTTAAATTCAGTTTTTTAAATGAACATCCTCAAAGTTCAGCGGCACTATGCTTTCACATCGGCATTAACAGCAGCGCGTTTGCTAGTTTTTGAATATTTAACGGCTTCATTAATTGCGTTTTTTTGGTAGGCCTCCTCGAAACGCGGCGCACATTTGAGTCACAAATAAATTAGTTTCGTTTATTTTACGAAGTTTAACGTTCCAATGCGACTCAGGCTATGAGGGCCACCGTAGTAAATGTCTCCGGAAGTTTCAACCACCTGGGATTTTTTAGCATCCACTGGCGTCGCACAGTACACGGGACCCCTAGAATATCGCCTCCATCGATGTTCGACCGCCTTGGCCGGGATCGAACCTGCGTCTTTCGGGTCAGCAGCCGAGCACCATAACCGCCGAGCCACCGCTGAGTCACAAATAGACTCGGAACGAATATAACAACCATTGCCTGCGGCTTCGCAACGGGGCTCCGTCCGCGTAAAGGAAGAAAGAAAGAACGAAAGAAAGAAAGAAAGGGAAAGAAAGAAAGCAAGAAAGGAAGGAAGGAAGAAAAGAAAGGAAGAAAAGAAAGAAAGGGCAAGAAAGGAAGAAAGGAAGGAAGGAAGGAAGAAAAGAAAGGAAGAAAAGAAAGAAAGGGCAAGAAAGGAAGAAAGAATGAAGGAAGAAAGGAAAGAAAGAAAGAGAGAAAGAAAGAACGCAAAAAGAAAAGAAAGAAAGGAAACAAGAAAGAAAGAATGAAAGGAAGAACGAAGGAAAGAAAGGAAGAACGACGGAAAGGAAGAAAGAAAGAAAGGAAGAAAGGGAAAGAAAGAAAGAAAGGGAAAGAAAGGAAGAAAGAAAGAAAGAATGGAAGGAAGAAAGAAAGAACGGTTGCGTCGGCATCTCGGCCTGCTTCGCCACAACGCGAGCAGCTCCCAGACCTCGAAAGAATGCCGCGTGCCAATTTGCGCGCGCTCCTACCCTCTCGGTGGGCAAAGCTGAACGCCTAGCAGCATCAGCAGGTCAGTCAGGCCAATGGCGGCCGGTGGCAGACCGGACAGGGCCACGCCGATGGGGGAAAGGGCACGCCGCGCCTCTCGCCGCAGCGGTGCCCGGGCCTCGCGGCGGGGCCGCTCACAACCACCGCCCACACTAATTCTATTTAAAAGGACGCGCCTCTGCTCGGCGGCCACCATCACAACGCAAGCGAGGTGCCGGATGGAGCAAAGAAGACGGCGGCCGGAAGTGGCGACGCTGTCTAATAGTGTATACCTCGGGGGCGTCCAAGGAGAACAGCGAGGGTCCCCGCAAATTAATTCCCCCGACCTGCGGCGGCGTTAACGCCCTACCGCGCGAAGGACCCCTTCCTTGACCCCCTTGGAGCAGCGCGGAGGAGCAGTAATACGCAGCGAAGCGAGCGCCTCGCCTCCAGGAGGCGCCTCTGTATGCGCAACGCGGTTCTTTCTACCTCTGCCTGCACCTGTAAGCTCTTTCTCGCGAACGCAGCGTGGCATCGCCACGCGGACGGAATGCGCAAATGACTGTCGCTGGAAGTGCTGCATTTTTTTGTTCGTTTCATTTTTGTTCTACGAGTGCATCTCCGGGAGCGTGTGCATGGTATACGCCAAGTTGCGTGCACTGTACGGTGGGAGCTGGCGTTGTGAGCCCGGTGTCGAAAGCTACGCTTCTGATAGCCGTCCGTCTCACAGCCACAAATAGCTGGTGATCTGAAGCGCCGGCACTGAATTCCCACCACCGGACTCGGCGTAACTGATTCGGTCAGCCCGGGCTTTTCAGCTCTGCGAAAGACTGCACTCACGACAACAGTTGCGCAGCGCAGGAACGAACAGACACAAACACAGAAGAGTATACTATAGGGACGCCGCGAGTCGCTTCTCCGCCTCATCCTTGCAATCCCTGGCTGATTCCGCGATCAGTGTTTTTCTCCCGCTCCCAGTGCCGTGAGCCACACTCTTCAGCCCTCTGGCGGTCGTTAAAGAAATCTTTGGGTATACCAGGCGGCACGGAGGAGCGAACATGCGGAGCTGGGTTCGCCGCAGATATGACGCGGATATGATCCCAGATATGATGCGGACGCTTAGCAACACTATTCTCGAGGAGAAACATTTATTGGCAGTGCAACAGCGGCTACGCAGGAACGGAAACGATACAGGCATTTGTCCCTGTGCCGTGGGGATTGGGCTCCTTAGCCCTAGCGACCCCTCACCGTTTCTCTAAATTCCCCCTTTCCTCCCCTCCGCAAACCTAGCCCGAACAACGAAAAGAAACCACCTCCCAATACAAGCGGACAAAGGCACGTCTCCCAGCCTTTCCTGCTTAGCCTCTGCTGCATGGCCAAAAGAACTTCATACGACCATTCAAAACTCATTCCCGTAATGCTGCACGGAACACTGTGCGCAACGCAAGCCGCGGGGATGACTCAGCCAAGTTTTTATGAGCACGCTCTCACGTACGCGCACCCATGCCACCGGGCGTGCCTTCGAGAGATTCCGGTTGAGCGC
Organism: Amblyomma americanum; assembly: GCF_052857255.1. Classification (NCBI taxonomy): domain Eukaryota; kingdom Metazoa; phylum Arthropoda; class Arachnida; order Ixodida; family Ixodidae; genus Amblyomma; species Amblyomma americanum. The sequence goes on from NC_135500.1 coordinate 129,326,552, forward strand.
GGGCCAAGAGGCAAGGGACGACCAGCACAGCGCAGCGACCGGGAATGTGGCACAGGCTTCTTGGCACCGAACGTGCGCGACAACACCGGGACGGCGCGGATTGCCGCGAACATTTTTCAAACTTGAGCAGCGGGCACGTCGACGCGGCAAGTGGTGGGGTCGGCCAGTACGTGCGCAAAAAGCACGACGAGGTTCGCAGAACGAGCGGCGGAGGCCGCGACCCGGTCGCACTGGTCCTTCGAGCCGCGCTTCGCTTTGTGCTTATCTCTTACTCTCTTCAGGCCGAACGCAGTGTGCGCGCTCGTTACTCGTGCCGATTATCTGGCCCGTGGGCGACACAAGTCACGTGTTGAGCTGTGCGCACTGTTTCTTTTCAAGCTGATCTGATGGCGAGATCGGTACGTTCCTGAACAGACCCTTTGCAAATAACGCGAGCGATATTGAGGAAAATCAGATATGCCGATTTAACCTTTGATAATGGTGCGATGAAAATAGGATAAAGAGCGTTCGTTTACGCTCCTTCATTAAGATTTCGACCCCCAGCCGGCCGTCAGAAGCACCAGGGCAAAAAAACAAAACAAAACAGACCGCATGCTCATCAAAACTCTTCGTGCAGCGCTCATGGCCGAACAGCATCCAGACTGCGGTATAGAGCCTGCACGGGCTGCTTTTCGCCAAGGGCGAAAGTCTTGTTTTCCTGGTTTGCTTCACATTCTCCCCATCACTCCGTTCTCGCCACATGGAAGGTGTACGTACGCCACGTCACCGCCGAGAGTATAATATATATATATATATATATATATATTGTAGGGGTGTGTTTATTCGGTGAACCCAGATGATTCCAGCCGCTCAGGGGAGACTCGCAGCGAAGCGTCAGGCGTGGCGAAAGAGCAAGGCAGCGAACAACTTCTTCGTCCTTGAGAGCGGCAGCACGCGACGCATGTCAGTGGTTATATCGATGAAGATTACCACACTACAGTTTCCCCCCCGGGCAGAGAAGGAGCCATCCTGGCGACTCATGGTGCCGAAAGGACAGACGGATCGTAGTAGGGCTTGATTCGGTCCACATGAACTATTTCGCGTCCACGGCGACGCAAGTCCGCAGATGGCGTAACGGGCTCAACTACGTAGTTCACAGGAGATGTTTTTTGAAGCACTCGGTATGGACCGTGATACCGAGCAAGAAGCTTCTTTGACAGGCCGGCGGTTGTGGCAGGAACCCAGAGCCACACCAGGGAGTTGGGCGCATATGAAGGCGCCTCACCAGTGTCACGATGGTGTTTTTGTTGCCATTGATTTTCCTTTGTGAGCGAACGAGCGAGCTGACGGCATTCTTCTGCATACTGGGCGGCGTCCGAGAGTGGCGTCGATTCAGAAACATCAGGGCGGTAGGGAAAAAGCGCGTCCATTGTGCAGGTTGGCTCGCGCCCGTAAAGAAGAAAAAAAGGAGAGAATCCAGTGGTGGTCTGTATCGCAGTGTTGTACGCGTAGGTTACGAAGGGAAGAACGTGGTCCCAGTTGGAATGAGCGTCGTTGACGTACATGGCCAGCATGTCACTCAGAGTACGGTTGAAGCGTTCTGTCAGGCCATTCGTCTGAGGGTGGTAAGAAGTAGCGGTGCGATGAATGATGCGACATTCTTTCAGTAGGGCCTCGAGAGCGTCGCACAAGAAAACGCGTCCGCGGTCACTGAGCAGTTCCTTCGGAGTCCCGTGGCGAAGAATCAAGTTGTTGAGAATGAACAAAGCAACGTCTCTTGCAGAGGCAGAGGGTAACGGTGATGTTTCAGTGTAGCGAGTCAGATGGTCTACTGCCACAATAATCCACCGGTTTCCAGCAGGAGTAGTCGGAAGAGGGCCATAGAGATCTATGCCAACGCGGTCAAACGGACGAGCAGGGCAGGGTAACGGCTGCAACGAAACAGAGGACTTCTGAGGAGTTTTTCGGCGTTGACAAGATTCGCAAGCGCGCACGAAATGTCTTACGAAGCGGTACATTCCACGCCAGTAAAATCGCAGACGTAGGCGTGTGTAGGTTTTCAATACGCCACCGTGAGCACATTGTGGGTCACCATGGTACGCAGCACAAATGTCGGCGCGGAGATGACGCGGGATGACTAGAAGCCACTTCCGTCCATCAAGCAAATAATTGCGGCGATAGAGAAGACCGTCACGAATGGAGAAGTGGTGTGCTTGGCGGACGAGCGCTTTGGAGGAATGACCGGGAGTAGGACTTGAGAGAAAATTCAAAAGTGCATTGATCCAGGGGTCATTCCGCTGCTCGGTAGCCATGTCGATAGTTGTAAGAGTCGACATATCGTAGGCACAGACGTGGTCAGACGAATTATCTCTAGGCAATGGCGAGCGGGAAAGAGCATCCGCGTCCGTATGCTTCAGCCCTGATCGATAAATGACATGAATGTCAAACTCCTGGAGACGAAGAGCCCAGCGAGCAAGGCGACCGGATGGGTCTTTCAGAGAGGCAAGCCAGCACAAAGCGTGGTGATCGGTCACAACGTAAAACGGTCGACCATACACATAAGGACGAAATTTTCCGATAGCCCAAATAATGGCCAAACATTCCCTTTCTGTGACTGAATAATTAGATTCTGCCTTTGTCAATGTTCGGCTGGCGTATGCCACAACATACTCGCTGTAACCAGGCTTACGTTGGGTAAGGACGGCACCAAGCCCAATACCGCTGGCATCAGTGTGGATCTCCGTAGGCGCAGCCGGATCAAAGTGGCGTAGAATGGGCGGCGAAACCAAAAGGCGGCGTAAAGTGTCAAAGGCTTTATCGCAGGCTGGAGTCCAGGCGGAAAGGTCGGAGCTGCCGGCAAGGAGCTGGGTCAGAGGAGCGATGATAGAGGCGAAGTTCAAGATGAAACGTCGAAAGTAGGAGCAGAGGCCGATAAAGCTCCGAAGCTGCTTCAGGGAGGTTGGCTTCGGGAACTCTGCAACTGCGCGAAGTTTGGTGGGGTCGGGAAGAATGCCGTCCTGAGAAACTACGTGGCCTAAAATTGTGAGTTTTCGAGCGGCAAAGTGGCACTTCTTCAAATTCAACTGAAGCCCAGCGCCGGCGAGACACGTGAGGACATCCTTTAGGCGGAGAAGGTGAGAAGAAAAGTCGGCAGAAAAAACTACGATGTCGTCCAGATAACAAAGACAGGTCTGCCACTTGAGTCCACGAAGAACAGTGTCCATCAGGCGCTCGAAAGTAGCCGGGGCATTGCAGAGGCCAAAGGGCATAACGTTGAACTCGTATAATCCATCCGGTGTTATAAAGGCAGTTTTCGAGCGGTCATTATCAGCCATCGGTACCTGCCAGTAGCCGGAGCGCAAATCCAAAGAGGAGAAATACTCGGCTCCCTGTAAACAGTCCAAGGCGTCGTCGATTCGCGGCAAAGGATAGACATCTTTGCGCGTGATTTTGTTAAGCCTACGGTAATCGACGCAAAACCGGATGGAACCATCTTTCTTGGTGACCAAAACAACCGGAGAAGCCCATGGACTGTTAGATGGCTGTATGACGCCCCGGCGAAGCATGTCGTCCACGTTGTCAGCAATGACTTGGCGCTCAGAGGCCGACACGCGATAAGGACGCTGTCGTAAAGGTGCGTTTGTACCAGTGTCGATTGCGTGCGTAACGACAGACGTGCGACCCAGAGCAGTGTGAGGAAGGTCGAAGGCAGAAGTGAAGTTCTGTAGAAGAGCAGCGAGTTGATCGCGTTGTGCGGGTGGGAGATCTGCGTCAATAGCTTGTTGAAGAACATCGGGTGGTGTCGAAGCGGTCGCTGTATCGCAAGAGCTGAGCACATTAACGTCTAATGAAGTAGGCGTTGCAGGAAGAGTATTTACAAGCGCGGGATCAAGTTCTTCAATACGACCGAGACACTCGCCGCGTAGCAGGACGGACGGGCACGAAAATGGATTTGAGACGTACATTGCACTAAGGCCATCTTCGATCTTGAGGACCGCAAATGGAAGCAGGAGGCAGGGATGGCGTGAAGCGGCGTCGGAAGGTGTGAAGAAGACAGTCGAACTAATAACGCTTTCACAGGAGAGTGGAACGAGGGCAGCAGAAAATGGAGGAATGTCTGTGTCACTGGCGACGAGGAGTTTTGCAGGCCGGGTAGGGACGTCACACAAGACGGTATCACAAAGAGGTAAAAAGGAAACTTCCGCGCGGGCGCAGTCAATAACGGCATGATGAGCGGAAAGGAAATCGTAGCCCAGGATGATGTCGTGTGAGCAGCGAGACAGTACAATAAACTCGATGGTGTATAAGACGTCTTCGATGAGAACACGGGCCGTGCACGCCGCTGAGGGATGAATGCGCTGTGATGAGGCGGTGCGAAGCGAAAAGTCGGAAAGTGCGGTGGTCACCTTACGAAGACGACGGCAAAGAGCTTCACTGATGACTGATACGGCAGCGCCCGTGTCGACTAGAGCGAGTACTGCGACGCCGTCGACAAACACTTGAATTACGTTAGTGGGAGAACACCGAGGACTTGAAGAGTTCGAACCAAGCGCAGTTCTTGCCCCGGGAACTGCGACTGTTAGTTTCCCTCAACGGTGCCGGTAGAACGTCGGAGTGGGGACGGGGAACGGCGACGAGGGGAAGGTGATCGGCGAGCTGTGTACGTTTGATTGTCACGAGATACAAATTCGGAACTGGGCGGATTTCTCGGCGAGGGCTGGTCTGTATTGTAGGAGTAGTTCCATAGTTCAGGTCGAGAAGGTGGAAGGCGTTGGCGGCAAAGGCGTGCGACATGGCCCGGCAGCCCGCAAGAGTAGCAGATTGGTCGGTTGTCCGCGGTACGCCAAGGGTTCGGAGGGCGTTGGCGTACCCTTGGAATAGGGACATGGAATGCAGACCCAGGCAAAGGCGAAGGAAGGTTGGAAGGAGCGGCCTGGTAGGAAAGAGATGCTGATGGCATGAGCGGCCTGGCCGCAACTTGGGCGTAAGTCAGTGGTGCCGTTACTTGCGCTGGCACGGGGCTGGGCGGCAGCACAGGGCTGGGCGGGAGCATGGAGCTGGGAGGAAGAACGTCAGCGATGTGATCTTGAACGGCACGCCGTATGGTAGGGGCCAAAGACGGAGCCATGTCAGGAACAAGGCGGCCACTATCCTGTAACTGAGGGACCAGCGATAGCTGGCGGGCGACCTCTTCTCGAACGAAGGCTTTGATTTGCTGAAGTAAAGGGCTGTCCTCTGATGGGGTAGAACCGCCCAGCGCAAGTGTAGAGATGGCGTCGTCTCTAACACCGGACCGCCGGGTAGAAGCGCGCTTCTTACGAAGCACGTCGTAGCTCTGGCAAAGCTTGATCACGTCACTCACCGTGGCAGGATTTTTTACCCAGAGCATTTGGCACGCGTCGTCAGAGATGCCTTTCATGATGTTCTCGATCTTATCCGCTTCAGTCATTAGCGGATCGACACGCTTGCATAGGTCCACGATGTCCTCTATATAACTAGTGAACGACTCATCGACTTGCTGAGTGCGCTCACGCAAGCGTTGTTCTGCCCGGAGCTTGCGAACTGCAGGGCGGCCGAACACTTCTGCAAAATTCTTTTTAAATGCAGACCAAGATGGCAGGTCTGCCTCATGGTTGCGAAACCAGAGGTTCGCCACGTCAGTCAGATAAAAGATTACATTGCTTAGCTTGATAGCGTCGTCCCATCTGTTGTAGCTACTGACGCGCTCATATGCCGCCAACCAATCGTCGACGTCCTGGTCGGCTGTGCCACTGAAGAAGCACGGATCACGCTGCCGTAGAGCTCCAGAACACAGCACGGTGGTTGGGAGGGGCGACGATGTCGTGGCAGTGTCATCCGGCATGCTGGAAGCAGAGGGTAACGTGCGGCTTCTTAGTTCCAGGGTGGACGGGAACGTACCCAGCAGCACCTGCACCAATTGTAGGGGTGTGTTTATTCGGTGAACCCAGATGATTCCAGCCGCTCAGGGGAGACTCGCAGCGAAGCGTCAGGCGTGGCGAAAGAGCAAGGCAGCGAACAACTTCTTCGTCCTTGAGAGCGGCAGCACGCGACGCATGTCAGTGGTTATATCGATGAAGATTACCACACTACAATATATATATATATATATATATATATATATATATATATATATATATATATATATATATATATATATATACCGGATGGCGTATACTGCGCGTACAGTGTCCCGCGCATAGCAGCAGCTTCGTCCCGTCAGCTGCGCGGGAGGTCCGGGTGATGTATGCAAACATGTCCGGCGGCTCCGTATCGCGAGAGTCCTTGTCGCGAGCTCTCGACGTACGCGACACCGGCGGGCAGGACGAACGCGGGAGCGGAGGCAGCAAAGGTGTAGGTACGCACTCACACGAGGTTAGCGAGCACTCTTCTTCGCTCGCGTGAGTGACAAGCGCGCTGGACGGACGCTACACGGGGACAGCACACTCACGCACGCACATGCCAAGACGTGTCCTTCGGACGCGGCAGCCTGACACTGCGCCGCCGCTTTTGACGTCCAGGGTTGGTCGGTAAGAGTGGGGCATCCTATGAGAAAGCGATACCTAATAAATAAATAAATAAATAAATAAATAAATAAATAAATAAATAAAGAAATAAGCTTTTCTTTATGTTTTTTCGTGGCTGGAAAGCTTCCTTCCGGAACGTTGATGCATTTTTAAGAGCTTCCAAGGCCTGACCGGCGTTCGAATTGTGATGGACGAGTCTTTCCTCCCAACCTGCGGTGCTGCGCTCTATATATATATATATGAGGCAGCCCGATGGACGACTTTGACGTTTGCGCGGCGCTAGTATATTTTTTGCCCGTTCATGTCTTTCTTTCCCTTTCTGTCGCTCGATCAAGCGTGTGTGTTTTAGTGGGGGGTCGCTTGTTGTTGCCTGCGCTTTTAGTCCAGCTGTTTTGCATGGCCCGTGTATTCTCGCGTGCATTCTTCGAACGTGTCAAAACAGCCGTGAGATTTGTTTAATCTTTCTTGCGAGCCGACGAAGGCCTTGCTGCAATGTGCGATCATTCATAAAACAAACTTCGTCGCGGAAACTTGGCTTGTGGTTGCCTAAAGCAGCACGTGTTTCCCGTTCAATTTCAAACAGACCAGCTCCTGTAGACTTTTTTGTGCGTTTGCATCTCATTTGAAGCGCAGTATGCGTAATCAATATCCGTCCCTGCAAACTGCACCGGTCGCCTTCTTCAATAAGCTGCGCATTAAAAGAAGGAAGACAGGCGAGAGCGAGAGATGGGGGGGGGGGGGGGGGGGGGGCTAATATACCAAAATGACTCGGGCTACGACGGACACTGTAGTGGAGGGCTCCGTACGGGTCTTCTAGCATTTCCCCTCCATCGGAATGCGACAGTCGCGGCCTGGATCGAACCCACGTCTTTCGAGTCAGCAACCGAGCACCACAACTCCTAAGCCACCGCGGCGGCTGCATGCGACATTGACGTGAAGGAAACGCAGAACGAATATTCCATGTCCCTAATATTCTTTTTGGTAACATCCCAAGTAAATCTAGGTGCTCATTTTTATTTTTGTTTAAATAGCTTTTGGTTTATGGTTTGGTTTATGGGGTTTTAACGTCCCAAAGCGACTCAGGCTATGAGGGACGCCGTAGTGAAGGGCTCCGGAAATTTCGACCACCTGGGGTTCTTTAACGTGCACTGACATCGCACAGCATAGGGGCCTCTAGAAGTTCGCCTCTATCGAAATTCGACCGCCGCGGCCGGGATCGAGCCCGCGTCTTTCGGGTCAGCAGCCGAGCGCCATAACCACTGAGCCACCGGGGAGGCTTGCTTAAAGTTTGTTGCACAGGCATCTCACTATTGCAGCTTACACTATTACAGGCGGGAAGCTACAAGCGCTTCCTCTTGTTAGAATCTCAGATGTATGCATCGTTGCTTGCTCCAGGTTTGCGCTACTGCTCGGGTACTGTTGGTATATAGCTGTAGAACAGATAATGTTCACTAATGATCGCTCCGAAAACAAACAACACAAAGTACTGGAAAACAATACTACCATTACAAGTAAGCATTATATCTCGGAGGTCAACGACCGTTTGGGGACGCCTAAGTGCCGCATCTAGCAGAGTTAGCTGCAAATTAAGCTCCTGCGCGTTAGCAGCAACACTAGCCGTTTTTTGCTAACATTGTCGGACGAAGCTAGGGAAGCGTGTCGCTTCAACAACGAAATGAACGGGTCCGTCAGGCTCTGTAATCAATCTTTATTATACCATCACGCACGCCAAAGCTGTTGTACTACCGAGGGAATGGAGTCTATCTTATTGTTTTCTCTCCCTCACTGGAAGCACCGCAGCAGGCTTTCGAGCAAACATGAACGCAGTCCGTGCAGAGCAAAACAAGCTTATACCGAGGGCTAGCTGCAAAAGACTAATGAGCTGCTCCGGAGAGCGTGACAGATATATACTACTACTACGGTCTTATATGTACAGCCTATTACACCCGAGGGAGCCGCTTCCGCTGCGTATACATCGTGTATACAGCGCGTCGCGATGCTGACTTGGGTGCACAGACGCCCGCTTTCCACCCCCCCCCCCCTCCTCTATCACAGGCCCCTGTCCACGCTCGCTAATTGAGATTTCGTGTTATCCGGACAGAGTCCGAAGGAGAGCGGGGCGTGCCCGTTCGAACTAACGAGTCAAACGGTTCTGCCGACGGACGGCCAAGCTGCGCAGCCCAGCTCCGCTCGGCAACATGCGCTCGGGTTTTCCACTCAACAAGAGGAGGCGATGCATGTATCAGCATTTATATACAAGGCCCGTATAGTGTCTGTGTGTCTTCCTACGGATATATATATATATATATATATATATATATATATATATATATATATATATATATATATATATATATATATATATATATATATATATATATATATATATATATATATATATATATATAACGACGCTTTTTATCCGGTGCGTGCGGAAATTTAATACTAGCATGGTTCATTTTTGGCTACAAACAGTTATTATGCAAACGAGGAGGAAATTTCCGGATGCGGATAATAAGTTCTATTTTGTCTTCGCATCATATCAGCCGAAGTAATCCCCGAAAGGAACACCGCAGAGGCTGCATAAGCTGGGCGCTGCAAACAGCGGCACCGCGTTGAAGCGCCTTTGAATTTTTGCTTTGAGTTTGTTGCAAAATGCAACATTTGGTGGCACATGGCGCTTGGTGGCACAGAACATGACCGAGGCGACCAGCAACGCTTTTGTTCTGTAATGCAGAGAAAACCGGCGCCATGCTGTTGTTGAGCGGGATCCGGAGGTATATATGGAGACCAGTTGTTGAGTTAATTCAAATCCGCTGCAGTCATTTAGTTGCAACTCGGTACATTCTGCAGAACCGCCCGATGACGTTACGCAAGACCCAACGGGCGTCTTAGTCGACAGACGCGGCTAATCCAGGAAGCTGGGATGTGGCTGACAGCGACCGCGGTGGGCATAGCGCCGGCCGTCAGACCGACCGACGTCGGTCAATTTATTCGTTTCCGCAATCCGAAGAAAGACCGAAGGAAGGGCGCAGAACAATGGGAAACCGCCGGGCTAGTCGCTACATATCCATCGGCAAAATCAAGGAAAGAAGAAAAAAAGCACACATCCAGGTCAGCTCTGCATCCTGGTCTTCTTTTCCATGGTGCGCCCGTGTATTTTATCTATCTGTTGTTCCGCGTTGTGAGCACCCGCAATGCAAAGAGAGAGAGAGAGAGAGTAATATCCACTCAACTAACCAATAAACGTGCGCAGCAGGCACAAGCGGGACAGAGAGCACCGCACGCAGGCGTGTGCGTAGGCGCCGGCCGAGGCCCTAACGACGCGGATCAGAAGAAGGTGCCGCTCGCGTGCACACACAACGAAATGGCGCGCCTCCCACAGGCGCCAATGTGGGTCGTCCGTGTCATCAGCAGCTGTCCAGGGGAAGAGTAGCAGCGAAGACGCCATACGTACGGCAGGCTACTCGAGGTGATGACGCAGTCACTGTCGGTATACACAATTCCTCTGTGCGTATAGGGTGCGCCGATTGGTGCTACGCGATGCGCGCCTCTATACGAGCTCTTTCTTCGTTCTGACTCCACGCGCACCTGTATACGCGTATAATATCTTGCGATCGAGCCTGTTTCTTTGCGCGCACCCGTCGTAGTCTCGCGTAATACACCGCGTCAACCGCGTGACGGGTCCGAGTGAGACGCCAATCACGCTCCTAATTTCGATCGATGTCGTCGCCGCCGAGCCCCCGAACACGAGCGGCTTTGCGTCAAGAGCCGAGAGGGGTCGGGAGACTTTGCGCATCTGTCCCGGATTCTCCCGAGTGGTGAGAAGAAGCCATCAGAACACGCACGCACACGCACACACTTTCCACCGGGGTTCATCCAGTCGTCGCCCATGGGCATGGCGAGGTGGTGGTGGCACGGTGTGGACACTAAACTATACACCATATGTGGGAGCCCGTCTTTTCCATTACGGCAGCGACTGATCGATTGTCCGCCGAGAGCGAAAATCCGTGTCCCGACGGAACGGCCGCTGGCCTGACACCGCCGCGGGGAATGACCGCATTCGGAGACGAGCGGCCGACGGCGCGCAGATTTATGCGCCAGAGGCGCGGGGGATGACGGTGCGCTCGTCACCTTGCGCAAGTGCGCGGGGTGCCCCGAGTGGGAAAGCGAAGCGCGTATAACTTATCCGAGACGCCGCCGTTGCGTAAACTGTGGGGGCGCTGTAGCTGACTGAGTGCTGCTGGGTCCACGCGTCATTCTCATTATGCGTCCAGTACGAGATGACTCGCAGTTACTTGCCGTATAGAAATTAATTCAGCGTGCAGCGTTGATAGCGCGCGCGTCGGGTTATACGGAGCATGCGTTATGGATGCAACGAGGGCGTGTTATGTTCCCTGTGCTTTTATGAGGCTTGTGTTTTGCGGAGCGGGAAAAAAAAAAGAGAAAGCTAGAACGTGCATAACTGAGTAGCATCTTAACATCATGGCTTCGTAAACGAGCGTTGGTTATCGAAGATGATCGAACCCCCCCCCCCCCCACCTCTAATCTATACTCCTACACTTGTTTTGTTGTTTATTTGCTGTTGAGGACTGAGTATGCTGTGCTGGACAGAATGAATTCGGCGTCGTTCAGACAGTGATGCATGGGCATCAGGAATATTATAGAGCGCGAGGAATCACTGCTATAACGAGGCTGTTAATTTGCAGGCATAACTGTCCCTTTTCCTATTTTATTCGCCTTTTCACCATTTTGCCACTCAGAATAAATTTCCTTGGTTCCTTGTTTGATTACCTTGGTTTGTTCATCTGCTGTATTACTACTGCGAGATGAAGCCGTGGCACGCATCCGAATCAGTCTGCCGCGATAGCTTCTCGCGTGTGATAATCGTCTACGTATATAAAAGCCCACCGGTTCAATTCCGGCCGTACATGGATGTTGCATTTCGATGGTGACGGAATTACGATATCCGTCAGTGTATAGAATTCTAGTGCACGTTAAAACACTCCTGGCGGTAGAAATTAATCTAAACTCCACCCATACAGCGCATCATAGCTGGCCCACAGTATTGGTATAGCGCTGAAAAAAATCTACTAGACAACAGCTCGGGCTGTCGGGCTAAACAAAATGACCGAACAGCCGCGCAGCAGTATAATTTCGTCTTATTCATTCTGCCAGCCACGCGCTTATGTCATTCGTTCGCACTGTCTCGCATTGTTCGTCGACCGGATGAAAGAGAAACCACCGGAAATCAATTCGAGCAAGAAAATAACCTAATAATTATCATACCGCTGTTCTCCGACCTCTACTTTTTTCTTATCTCTCCACTTGATCATTATACCGACGGCTATACAAGGACGGTGCCATTCCCTGTAAGCTTTGACGACGACAAACAGATTGGCTTCCACTGGCCGCCAGGTTGTCAGACATCTGCCATTATGAGGGACTCGCGTGTCGCCTCCGGACAGAAGCTGTATACACGGTCAATTTCTGCCATGCGGGCTCTAGCGCAGTTCTCCGCACTCTTTTGTTGTCCGTCTCGACATCTGCGCGTGCGTATATACTTTATGCGTGCGCAGGCGTGTCCTGCATTCATCCTTGGACCAGAAAAAAAAAAAGAATAGCATGGCGCCAGCCAGGCGCCATTACTCTTGTTCCTACATGTTTAAGGCCACCGAGGTGCGTTGAGGTGAACTTCACGCTTTGAAGTGTCCGTGTCTCAGCCTCGCGTGTGAAACACTATTCGGCGCTCTCAAAAGGCTCCCGATCTCATCCGAGGTCGACCAAGGAGCCGGTTATGCGCA